>NW_026907920.1:0-108975 GCF_033807575.1 Cydia pomonella
TTAGCGGTTTCTATGTTCTAATTATCTTTATGATCTTATCCTTCTAGTTGCTCAGACAACAAAACTTGCGAAAATGCAATCTTGGGAGTAAAATTGTCAAAATAGAAATTAGAATGGAACGGGAGACCTTTTTATAGCTCTGTGCGGCCAGGGGTTATATCGAAATAATAAATAATTAATGCCGCGATTTGCCCTGCATAGAATGATGATTTCTGTGATAAACTATTCTATGTATGTCCTTTCTCAAAACTATCTCCATACCATATTTCATTAAATCGGTTAAGCGGATTAAGCGTGAAGATGTAACAGGCACAGACAGTTACTTTCGAATTTATAAATAGTTAGGGAAGTCGAAACGTAGTTGACAATATTTCCAAAGACCAAAAACAAAGGAAGAGCTAAAAACCTCTACTTGTTGTGATAATGGTAGCGAATGTACTTGTGAGCTTTTTCAATTCCATATCAAGGAGATCCATATAGTTTAGAATAAATTTAAAAGTAATTTTCTACTTGCCTTGGGTGACACTTGAACTCACGGTTCTGGATCGATACTCCAGCGCTCTGCCAACTGAGCCACCAATACCTCATTCATAATCAGCGGATCTTTCCACCATATATGGGCGTTTGATTCACATAGTCTTAGTACGTACAACAAATCTTAAAATTTTCTTTTGTGTGTTTACGCGTATGTAGAAAATGTACAATTAATATTAATAATCCTTGATTCCGACTGAATCCGTTCTACATAGAATTTGGTACCAACATGAATCATAAATCAAGCTAATAAGTTTATCAGTTATGGAGTCGTAATATCCTTATAAAAGGACATCCAATTAAATGTTGTGTGTCCAGTTTAGATAAGGCAGGCTACTGTTAAATTGCGAATTGCACTAAAGGCTCGAGGCACGAGTTTACCTGCGTTCGCGCACAAAAAAAACCACGCAGTATATGCAAACCCTCAGAGTATTACTTTGTTAATTTTGTTATAGTTAGAATGTAAACGTCGTAACTTGATATGATTCTTAAAAGATGCATACGGCTTGTCGAAATTAGTAGGTATTAGTATTAATAAGAAAATATATATTACAGTACATATGGGGCTACTTTATAGCACTAGTGCGAGAAGTAGCATATTACGTTACTGTGTCGAACATTTAAAGGGCCATATGTACTGTAAAACGTTGTACGATACATGTGCGAATAGGTAATTCGCAACTCGTGTCGATTTAAAACACTCCCTTCGGTCGTGTTTTTAATTTATCGCCACTCGTTTCGAATTTCCTATTTTTCGCACTTGTATCGTAATGTACTATTTTATCATTTTATTTGGATTACTTTGCTATTTTTCTTCATAATAAATATAGAGAACTTACTATTAGCTTCGCATTTTTATTTAGGTATTTAGGTAAAGTTAGACCAAGATAACTCTGCGACGCAATAATTTTGAAACTCTTAAAAATATATATGGCAATGTACCAAGACATGTTGATGACAGGTAAGGGGAATGAGACATCTTAATACTTGCACCATAGTTGGAAAATATAATATTAGTTAAGATCAAGGTTTTAATTTCACGGGAAATTGACCACATCTAATAGGTATAGTCATACTAATCTTATGAGCTTCATTTTAGTGTTCCGCATTTTATGATTTAAATATAGGTAGATGCCTGATTTTCACAATCAGTCAATGGTACAATAAATCACAAATATCAATGCTTTTTAATCCTATTTTCTATGGTGTTGTGTTGTCACATATCTACTGAAAAACCAGTTATTTCGATCGCCGCTCGATCGATGTTTGTGTTTGTTATGTTTAACGTGTACATCTCTAGGTTTAAGAGTTTAGGTTAGGATTTAGATGAATCTGTAATAAAGTGTGAAAAGTTTAACAAGGCAGAAAATAGTATCAATATTTACGAATTTATCTGTTATTAAAACAATACTATACAGTATTCATAAGTCAGATCGGTATTCCGACCGGACCCGCAATATAAAATAAAAACAAAGTTTTGAGAAACACGGCCCCGTGGCGCCTGCGCCGACCTTCCAACTAATCTGCTCCACGTACATACCTCATCACCTATATCCCTTTAATAATAAAGGTTGTTTTAGCTTGTACAACTACATTTGTAAGTTTGTTTGATTATAAATCATATTCGCCTCCTCGTGCCCTCAGAACGCGTGTTTTTACACGAATCTATCTCATCAAGAAAACGATAAAAATAACGTTTTTATGAAAAACGGCTGACAGTTCGAATGAAATCTTCGTAATTATCATGGGGCGTGAGGAGATTGTATTTGCAGTCTGACAAATTAGTTTAAAGAATACATTAGTCTTCCGAATGCGAGGGTATTTGTATGCAAGATGATAATAATCAATCCATCAGTCCCAAATAAGATTATGCTTTTGAAAACTGCACTCCAATAACCGCAAGGACCTTTGCCTCTTACTTCATTTAAAAACTGGTTATGTCTGAAATCTTACAGGTAAGGTAAAGTCATATACAACTCGTATTTTTTTTATAGAGAATGTTTTACATCGAAGGTGACTTCCTGTATATTGTGAATATAGGTACTTTATGTATATGGTTTCTCTAAAAGGCATTTTCGGCATTGTTAATGAATTATTTAAAAATAAGTTGTTATTTTATGATATCAACATGTCATAAAATTAATCGACTTCATCCATGTGTTAATTAGGATCGAGTCGTCGTATTTCAAGGCGAATTATTTTGTCGAGACAATTTTATAAGACCTCAGACATTCGTGTCGAATATCCGCTTTTTAATTTTAATTAATGTTCCCACAAATTCGGACATTTAAGTCACAATTGAGTATGCCGGCGATATCAAAGCCTTTTTTCTGTCTATTAGATTTATAGTTTTTTGTGCAAAGCTATTAATTATGCTAAATGTTCAAAAACTATAATTAAATAAGGGATTTATGGCGATACGGAAATGCCACCAGTTTAAATCTTTTTCTATTCTAAAACCTACAATATATATAAAACTTTAAGTTAGTCAGATAACGTTTTTCTGAATAGTTTAGACATTAATTTGGTTAATGGCAGTTTAAGACACGCTTTTTCTTTATAGACAGGAAGCCAAACATGGGAGGTACGTCAGTTTGAATGTATATAGTAGTCATTTAATATTAATTTAAGATAAATTTAATCGGACTTTAATTGTCTACTATCATTTCCATATGATCTTTCATATGGAATGGACATAAACGGAACACAAAAAGATAATACGCTTACAAATCTTATTTATACTTCACGAGACTCGTAAGTATGGAACGTTAGGTAGCTGTTAAGATTATGCTATAAATGAAGATACGATTACGAATTAAGTTATCTATCTTTTATGCTTCTGAATTGATTGTCGACAAAGCAGAAATACTGTTTTAAATATAATATAATTGTGTTTTGGTATTTTACGTCCACAGTGATCAATAGCAAGTCCTGTCAATTCAATGAATTGGAATCAATTTATTAAATATATCCAAGTAACACAGTTCCAAGTACACGACCGTTTTGGAAAGACATGTTGGGAGCGCGTCTATCGGATTGTCCGAGTCACGATATTCCTGAAATGGTTCGTTATAACTCGCGTCATATCTCAGCATCGGCCGCCATTGTCGTGATTGACAGCTCGCTTTGCTTCGTTAAGCCTCTTCACCTGGCCGCACCATCTCCGTAATAATGCAGCCTTTTACGATGTGTGATATTTCATATGGGTCTAAAACGATTTTTGTGGTCGTCCTGAGATTCTACGATTCCGTTTTCCGGTATTGTTCGGTTGTGGTGATAGTGTTATTGTTATTTCTTATTCGATATTGTGGTTACTGTGGCTTGTGGCTATTGGAATAATATAAGTGGGTTATTTCTTTTTCATCTTAGTTTTATTTTATAGATAGATTTATCTTACGTGTATTCCTTGAAAATTGCTTATATCTTAAATAATTTCCAGAAATAACAGCATTGGTATTCTCATTACTCAAAAGGTTTGATATTTAAAGTATTCCGAATCATCTCGCTCTTCTCATTGCCCTTATTCTCATTAATCACCGGCGGTGGCTTCGCTGTCTAACACCTTCCGTCTGACTCGAGGGTCCTCACGAGTCTCAAAGGATTCCCTTCGGACTATATAGTGACTGTTTAAATAAGCCTAGTACACACGTTGACTCGAGGTTCCCCTCTCAAAGGATTCTATTCGGACTATGCAGTGACTGTGTAAATAAGCCCCGTGCCCACGTCGGCCCGCGCTGTATCAGCGAGATTGACGTGCCGGTTACAGGAACAGTCAGATTAAACGAACCACGGTTTACTGCCTGAAATATTACTTTATTGCTGCTTTCATGTTCGTTTTACTTACTGCTTGCAGCATAAAGTTAGATATACATCCTTGCCAACTGAGTTCTGAAATTTAAGGTATTTTAAAACAGACATCATCACAAGTAGCCTTTATGTTTTGATGATGCAGACGGAGATAAAATTATATAACCTTTTTTGATATGTTATTATTTCTTTAAATGTAGTGAGTTTATGTATTATAAATTGTATTCAGGTATACCTAATAGTGTGTGGTATTAAAACTTATACTTAATATTATTTTTGGTTGTTTCAGGTATGTATTGTTCAACTCGACGGGAACATGGATCTTACCAAGATTAGTCTTAGGTAGTAATAAGAAATGTTTTCGGAATTTTTAGGGTACAACTTATTTTTACCGAGTTTCTTTCTGCTAATACTTAAATACGCGTTATCAATCGGAAAAAAATGTGGAGACTCAGGGACTCGGGTATGACAGTTGATAAAACAGTTGTACGAACTCCACATTACATATTACATTACATTCCAATCGTTTCATAATATATGTTTGATGGTGTAGACTGTTCCCTAAAATCCGCCCGAGTGGGCGCGAACGGCGCCATAACATTTAATGCGCACCATAAAACTTTATCATAGCATCTCACTCTCCACTCCTTCCATTTCGAAATCCCCAAACCTACACAACAAAAAAAATGTAAATTTAGTTTCGTTACGGTTAAATAAACGATTTCCTGTCATCTTGCAGTCACGCAAGAGCACAAAGGTTCTCATTAACGACCCGCGCCGGATCTAATCCTTTAGTTAGACCTCTATTGTGACCCGGTCCTCCGGAGCCCAGACCCGCTCCGTGTAGTACTTAAATAATACGTCATTAAGCCAAAGAAAACCAGAGAAACCACTTAATCCTGACACGGACTTGAAAGTGTTTTTGCCGCAATTTATTCACATGAGCACTAAACTAAATTGGATAGTATTTTTGTGTAAAAACGTTAATTTCGTCTCGTTACATGTAAGTTAATGATGGCAAAGACATACTAAAATTGTATTGTGCTATGCTTGAGTATGTGCGATATTAACCAGTTAAAAGTACCTTACTTAAAAAAGGTATGTTCTATATCTTATCCCTTTCTAGGGTGCAATCTGTTTTATAAGGCAAAAAACATCAACTTTTTGTAATTTGTGAGAAATCACGTAGATTTTTAGGTGTATGAATTATGAAATAAGTTATTTAATAATATATTAAGTAAATTAAGCTTGAATTGTGGATTTCTTACAGGACAGTTAAAGGGTTATATACAAACTGGTAAACTGTTTCATACCGATACAAGTTAGTATAAATTCCATTCTAACAGAATAGAATAATATTTCAACAAACTTGTTATTAAAGTGTTTTCCACGTACTCGATCTCTCCCTTATCTACGAGTTCAATTTACCTCAGTTATTTCAGTAAATACGGGCTGTTTATTCAAATTATATGCGATTTATTTGTAAATCGTGGGTACAAGTGGCTCGTGCTATAAACTAGATCCGATCTGAATGCGGCACGACTCAGTATTTGCCGAACAATCGCAAATTAGTTCAGATTAACGGCTAATAGAAATGCCGATGTTGAAATGTTTCTAGGTTACAGGTATCGCTGATCTTGCTAATCTACATACATAGGTTAAGTATCTACTATACCACGATGCATTCTGTGTAGTTATTGAAGTAATGAATTTTCACCAGACGGCAGATATCACAAATTACAAAGAGCCTCGTGTCGTATATGAAATGGTTACTGAACCTTTCACACAATAGTACAGTCAGCATCAATAGTAATGGATGAAACAACGTGCCAAAAGTATCTGACATCCCGGATAACTTTTCCAAATATAGATACCAGGGATCGGAAACCGGTATTTTTTGTATGGGAACGAAAACGGTATTTTTTCGTTCTTTGTTAATTACTTCATTTCTAATTCGGCAATCTGATAATACGAAGTCGTTATCTGAAAACACAACTGAGTCCTACATTTAGAGTATAAAATAAACCGAAATATATGGTTATTTCGATGTTTTTGCAAAAAACCGGTTCCGATCCCTGATAGATACATTTCTAAAATTCACATTCAAAAGTATATCTTGTACAGTCTTAGTTGTTCTATATTAAAGACATCACTTTTTGTCAAGCTGTTACAGAATGGTAGATACTTATGAAGCGTTATTTGATCCGTTACTTCTGATGCTGATTGTACTTGTAGGAGCATAATCCGATGATAATATTTTTTTTTTTGTTTTAGTCTGTAACTACCTATGCTATGCTACATCTTTCTTTCTTTCTTCCTAGCGTTGTCCCGGCATATTGCCACGGCTCAAGGGAGCCTGGGGTCCGCTTTGACAACTAATCCCAAGATTTGGCGTAGGCACTAGTTTTTACGAAAGCGACTGCCATCTGACCTTCCAACCCAGAGGGTTCCTACATATGCTGTATAATTTTTGAAGGAATGATATTTCACCAGGTGGCAGATATATCTGATTACAAAGAAACTATGTCGTGTATAAACTGGAATGAGAACCTTGCCCACGATGGTACTTAGAGGAGCATAAACCAAAGATTGTTTATAAGTCCCTCAATATTTGTATTCCAGTAACAACTCGTTTCTAGAAAACAAAAGGATAAATCGTCTAATATTATTGAAACAGATGGCTAGTTCTAATCAGATGACACAACGCCGCCAAATATTGTCCAATTGTTACCCCGCCCGCGTTGCTTCGATGATCTCATGCGTCTCAACGGCCACATTGTTGCAGATATACATCTCATTCATGTGCTCATTCAATTTATAAAAATCTATTCTCAATTATGGTGATTGCTGATCTATGCATTGTGATTTATTTATCAGGACTAGAAACTTGCTTCTCCGCTTGATTTGGTTTGTCGGGGGCGGAGAGTGATTAGAATGTCGCTGTTTTGTAAATATTACATATGTGATTAAGAATTTTATTAGAGACTCTACATTAAAGTGCGTTTTTCTACAGTTAAGAACTTGGGTATCATCATTGATCAAACCTTGTCTTGGTCAGCTCATGTTTCTGACATTAGCAATAAACTTTTTGCGTCTCTCCACTCACTGAGGCGTCTTCAAAATTTCCTTCCTCTTCAAACCAAAATAACTCTCGCTTGTTTACTTTTACTCTCGTTGTTAGATTACGCTGATACTGCTTTCTTGGACCTTAGTGAGGAGTTACTGGACAAACTCGAGCGATTGCAAAATATTTGTATTCGATACATTTTCGGTCTACGTAAGTTTGATCATGTATCCCAGTTCCGATCTCAGCTTAGCTGGCTTCCGATTCGTCGTCGACGAGATGTGCATGTCTTATCATTGCTTTACAATGTTCTATTCAATCCTGCTTCGCCTTACCTTTCCGAAAGATTTAGTTATTTAGCTGCTGGTAGTGGTCATCGCCTTCGATCAAGCACCAATCTTTCACTCACAATCCTTCCAATACGACGCGCACATACAAGAAATCCTTTACTGTCCTTGCCGTTAAGTTATGGAACGAGATTCCGGTGTCCGTGAGACAATCCAATCTGTAGCATCACTCAAGGAGAGGCTTAAAAAATTGTGGCTTTCCGATACTTTGGTTATTTCCTTTACTTTTCTGGTTCGAATTCATGTCTATTTATATTATATATTGAATATTTATGTATTTTTATTTATGATATATATATATATATATATATATATATATATATATATATATATATATATATATATATATAAGCATTATTTTATGGTTATTTTCTATCTATGTATATTTGTATCAATGTGTATTCAAAACATACATACTTACATACTTTAAGCTTCCCATACAATGCGACTTCCAAGTCGGTTCAAACTGCAAACTTAGAGTGGACTGACTCTGATTCGGGTCGGGAGGTTAGCGGCCGTTACAAAACACATGATAAATTTAATATAAACCCATTCATTCACCTTCTCCAAAAAATAAAATATATTAAAAAGTCCTAACTGTACAAATTCATGTAGATTCCTAATCGCATAGTACTGAAGTAGACGCGCAAGAGCAATTAAGTACATTGGAATTAATGACAAAGCTACCTTGGAATACGAGTAAAAACCAGTAAAATCTACTTCTAAGGGGAATGTTTGAAACTAAAGCTAGTCTACAGAAAAATTGGAATTCAACGTGGTCATCATTCCTCCCAGTGTCGCCTATAAATAGTTAACGATTAAGCTCGGATAAACGTTAGTAAAAAGTAAAGCGGCTGCATCAAAGTCGCCTTTTATCTTCCGGTGACAGCTAACAAAATCCTTTTAATTAGCCCGGTGTACCGTCACTCCCACGCTGAGGCTACACTTTTTATTGACTCCTCAATATCTGATTAAACCTTTTTGCGCACTTGTTTCGATGCCTTAATTGATTATGTTGTCTTAGTCAGATTGGAAATTGCCTTCGCCTTTTATGTATTGTGCTGTCTTCATACGTATCTCGTTAACACTCATGTTTTCCGATACATCTTGATCATGTCATGTTTTATGTCGTTTTCATTGTCACTGACACGTGCCATAAAACGCATTTAGATGCGCTTATGACATGATTTATACATCCATAAATCAGAGAGAAACATTGTTGGACCTGTTTTAGTTAGGTAGTTCGGACTGCAGCGTCTAATACTGAGTAGAGATGTTAAAATTCATTTACTTGTAACAGTGTAGTAACTGTTCCGGAACACACCCCGACGTTTCCACCACCGAAATAGACCCCGCAATCTCTCCCGCATTTCTAATTCTCCATATCTAAAAGCTTATCTAAGTGCATGTTGTGGATCAAGCTGAACTGGCTTGTGCCTCTGTTCGCTGAATGAACGTAATCGGTAGACTCGTAAAGGGCGCTGTTATCGGCTGCTCCACTCATAAAAGTCCGCATAAACTTTATGCCGTTCGCCGTATGAAAACGCTTGGTTATTTATGTTTGTGGATTTACTGCCGAGGAAGCCTACGGGCATCCGTCCGGACCGAAATACACGTCGCTAGATTCCGCGACGTCTCGAAGGGTTAACGAACTCTTAATTATATGCTCACACAATGATAACGATTACTATATTATACTATCAAACACATGTTTTCGAGTAAGTTTCCAGAGCAACGACGAGTTATTTTAGCGCACTCTTTAAAAGGGAAAATGTGTTCTCGATTGCTAAATTATGGGACGACGTTAGCGGCGTCTCGACAGTCATCGACCGCTAAATAAAAAGGTCTTTGTCAGCGTAAATCTCATCAATTACTCGAGGTTACTGCATTTTTATTCGATAAAGAGTCGATGAAAACATTCGATTACTATTAAACTACGGTCGAGTTCCCAACGATCATTTATAACTAGTACTTAAATTCGTTTTCGAGCCAGTAAAGATTACTGATAAACGGTTCGGAATGTTCGAGCCCGGTACAAATACAAAATGGTGATCTGGTTGGTGTTGTGGGATGGTGTGAAGTCCTGCAGAGCCCAATTACTCTGCCGGCGGTGGTCGGCGCCGCGTATCGCGCTCAGCATCGATACGAACCGGTTCCTTTTCGTTTATGGGTCGTACCATCTAGATACCCGCGGCGAACGGCCACGCCACTGCATTATTCAACTTTTCATTACAAAAAGTATTCAAATCTGAGCCTGACACAAAACAGGACGACGCAACTGTGTCCAACCTCGGATACATATTAGGCTTAGATACACAATCAATAGGCTATTTTTTTGTTCTAAATGGGGAAAGTACAATAATTGTTACTTGAGTAACGTATCGGTTGGAAACGTCCAAATTACATTTTTTTAACTTGCAAGAGGAACTCTTAAAAAATGTCGGTATCCCTGAAATCTTGAAGAGGGTTAATTTGTGTGGAATACGGTAAACTACTGACCATTTCTGACGAAGTGGTAAGGTCTTTAAATGAGTATAGCGAGTAAGCGCGTTTATAAGCGAGTATGTCTGCGCGTGTTTTACTCGTACTTTTGAACTTCACAGGAACATAGTATATGTACCTATTAAACTGAACTTGTTAGTAAGCTGAGATTTTCCAGATTATTATTGATTAAATTCATATTGTTACGTGTTTTGAAATACTTGCGTCCATTTCTAGCAATGACTTATTCATTATTTTCATTCAACAAGGGATTTCCAGATATGGCAATACAACTTAGAGTTAGTCAGACGTGTTTAATCTCTGCTATTGTGAGTTAGTAACGGACACCAGTAGATAAATACACTTAATAAACATGTGTAATGTAAACCTTATTAGCGTGACATTAGGTCTAATGGTTCTCGCACATAATGTCTTTAGACTGTACAGCCGGCCTTAAAGTATCTCTGATGAATGTTTGATATAATATGAACACAGAGTGACTACATTTATTGCTTACCGTGCGTTAAGATAAACTTTAATAGTTGCACGATATTCAATGCATTTTATATAGCACTTTGTTGTCTATTTTAATTAAACCTGGTAATTGGAATTGCTCGGGGGCAATGCAGGAGCTATGCGCAAATTGCCGCTACTCTTGGGGAGTAATATAAATTCCCCGCGGAACTGCTTCTGTTATAATTACGAACTTAGTATCTTCAATTACCTTCGTTAGTCAAGGCCTTGTCATTATGGTGGTAACCTACAATTACTAGTTTGACGCTATACTTCATTTAATTAATTTGGAATTATCGGCGTTAACGCGAGTAGGTGAATAAACGTTGGGGCACAACGGGGTGTCAAAGGGAACTGGGTTAAAATGGGTTTCTTCGGCTGTTCTTCTAGCAACATATCTTCTCAAGTTTTTATATAGGTAGTTTGGTTGGCTATGCTATTTTGAAAATTACTAAACTAAAAACAACTGTTATAAATAAAAAATAATAAAAATAAATAAATAATAAATAAATAAATATGTCCTATAATATTTATTATTACACAAATTGACTAAGTCCCACAGTAAGCTCAATAAGGCTTGTGTTGAGGGTACTTAGACAACGATATATAATATATAAATATTTATAAATACTTAAATACATAGAAAACACCCATGACTCAGGAACAATATCCATGCTCATCACACGAATAAATGCCCTTACCAGGATTTGAACCGGGACCATCAGCTTCGTAGGCAGGGTCACTACCCACTAGGCCAAACCGGTCGTCATGTTATTCCATGCCTTTCTCATCTTAGAGCTTTCTCCGTTGTATTGTATCCTTCCTTAGACGACTTAAGAAAGTTTAGGAGATGTAACCTCCCGCAGCGCTTTAAATAGGTGGATCATGCTTTATATGATATGTGTAGCTGGAGTTGAGGGTTGGCCCGGCGTCTGCTAAGCTACTTAAAGGAAACTAGGTCTTGTCAATTAATTGAGCAGGTAATGTCAACGTCCTCTACCTGTCATCTTTTTTCGTGATATATCATCTTTAAGATCTTAATACATTTACAACGACTGAGCGTCACGAATCACGATCCATATTATTAGCCATCTTCTAGCTCCGCTAACTGTTTCTTTATCACCGCCATCTAGGATCCGTGGTTCTATAAAACATCTCGTTTAATTCGGTTCTCACATGACCCCGTTCTGGGGCCGTGAGATAATCGCGAACGGTAGTGTCCGAGCACGTACCGCCTCCTTATTGGGCTGACGAGATTTTTTCCGCGCTGGCGCGTGCATGCATGATGCAGACCGTTGCTCCTAGGAACCACGCAGGATTTATATTATGGTGTACTGTTCTGATTATTGGCTAGACTCTTGAAGTACTGTACTAAATTTCTCATACAGTTTTCTCGACCCTGTAAACTAAAATGTAAGTAACGTCTGTAATATCATGTCAATGCAATTCAAACCTTCCTTGCTGTTTTAACAGCTCAATATGATTTTTATTAACGACCAGGTTTGTAGCTTAATATCCATTTCATTGCTGTCTGGCTCGTTAGCCCGATTAAACTGATTTCTGATATAGCATCCACCCGACTATCTCAAGGCAACAGTAGTAAAATTAAACTGCTTCAGGCTCGGAAACTTTCAAATCTCATCAGCCGTAAACGAGCCTAATCACATAAAAGTCAGCTACGAGTGTTACAGTGAAATATGATAATTTTTCCCCAGCACTTGCGCTCCGAACAAAACAAAATAATATAAGCCTCCGTCGGCGCCAGCGGTCCTGCGCGCCGTCAATTTTAAAACGACCCAGGTTTTTATTCCATTCCAATATGGACCATTGAAATGAGCAGAATTTTAACTTCACGTCACCGAGAGTAAAGCATTCGCTTTGCGTTCTGACGACACCATAAAATCAGGAGTTCATTGTTAACTCCATAATTACGGCCTTAAGAAATCTTCTCGCTTAACAAGGTTTGAAATAGCGGGCGTTCGCCCCAGACGGACTCTGACCATATCTATAAAAGCTGCAACCATGTGAAGCAACGCGCGATTTATTGAACATATTAGCGACCATTTTAGGTCGCAATGAGGTCCCATAAGGCAACCCGGAAGCTCGCGAATGTAGCGCGACTCGCGCCCTTATGAATTATCCAAACGGACGGCGTCGCGGCGGCGCCGGCATCTACCAACAATTAGAGTCCAGTAAACACTGCGCGAGATAATAAACGAATACGTGTACTGTACTGCATTGCTTCCTCTCGACGTGTAAATCATAAACTTGCAACAAATATGGACTATGTCTCCCCGCGTGCTTTGTATTAATTAAAGGCGTTTAAGGTAAAAGTACGCTTAATGCCCGTACAAATGCTTACGTAATTACTATTTAAATACGTAACTCTCCTTTTTAAAATGAGCGAGTTTACATTGTTTTGTTTGTATAATTTGTTTCTTCTCGGCTTTCTCAGACGTGTTAAAAACAAACATTAGATTGATTGTAAATATATGAAGGCCATGCAAAAACATCTCACGTGCTAATCGGTCTCTGTCCTATTGAAGCTGTCTTAAAATTCAATCAGGTTTCCTAGTAAGGTCATATTATGGAGTTTCTACTTGTAAGCTATTAAATTTTATTGTAATGCTTGCTAATCGTTGGCTACTTATTTTATTTCCATTTCATTAGAGTGGGAGCTTGAGGAGACATTATTGCGGCAATAAAAGTACCGTGATCCGGGACACTCCACCGCTAGCGCTAGCAATGTCAGGTGGTGATGGTCCGAATTCGTTACAATCATTACTCCAAACATTTTCTATGGTGTTACCTTTTTGAAAATGTGAAGTCTACTGACGTAACCGCATTCTGCATCTATGAACATTGGAAACTAGGAATGAAATACGAGTAGTAATACAAAATTTATTTCTCCTGTCAAAGTCAACATTCCCGATGTACTGCATTGTTGTCCAGAAAATTTTACCCTCAAATCTGGCAACCCTTCTAACAAACAAGACGGTAGTAGGAGAAGGGTTTTAGTGTTTTGTTTGTAACGCTAATGGAAAACTCGCAAAAACATTCTAATGTAAATCGCTTTCGTGGAGTGTTTAATAACATTTGGCAATCTTCATAGAAGTATGATCTGATGACAGTACTTCCATGTAATCATTATACATCTGCTTTTCGTGATTGGCGAGTTGGCGACATGTGTTTCTTAATGTTTTAGTGTGACAGCATTAATACCTAATTCAATTACTTCGTTAATTTGTGAATACGAGTATGATGACAGAGCAGATTGTAATATTTAAGGTTAATTATATTGATATTGTTGATTAATTTAAATTGTTAATTAATTTAAATTGTTAATTTATTCATTCCGGACGCATACACCCAATTTATTATCCGGAAAGTGAGATTTACTATTTGTATTAACAATAAAACTATTTTTACGACTCGCAAGGCGTCTCGTTGAAATAATAAACATGGAGTCCTCGCCTCGCCGCAGCCCCACGCCGCGATATTGCCTACAAACGCCTGTTTATTTTCCTGATGGCAACACACAACTTTGTTTACGCAATAAATATTATTAGGGACGTTAGTTTCGCTCATATTTTTAATAATGTGTACGCAGCCGGTGTTAGTCTTCTAACTTCAAAAGCGTTATGAGGATAGAGCACATATTTATGACTTACATTAATAATAATGACCTGTTTTGATCGCCGAACAACATTAAGTTAACGGTTTGTAATCGACATCCGGAAATACGTCATCTATCGTCAGACAAACGCTCCATTTAATGACATGTTCCATGCCGTGACCCCGATACGGCGTTGAACCGGCAGATATCGAACGATTTGTGATCCCTCAAATGTACAAGTGCCCGATGAATCATTGATCGTTTGTGCAAAACATATAATATTAGGTGTCTACTAATTAACTCTACGTAAACGTCGAAATTTACGTGACATAACATTCAAACATTTTGTATTTCATAAAAAATCCACACAGTTTATTTCATCCTGTGCTTCATTGCCTAAGTAAGGTACGAGATTGAAAAGCTTGATTATATCACTGCATATAATACTGTTTCTGCGAGTCGTCTAAAATAATACTTTTTTTTCTGTATAACCAAAAAATTAATGAAAATTGGTAAGTATCTCAGTAGACAAAAATGTAGTTTAAAAGACAAACGCGCGTTGGTGAAATAGTTGTCCGTTTATGTCTTTTCTATGGGAGCGCGGCGGCACGTGATTGGTCAAATTCTTTATAGTTGATTATTACATCGTATAAAAATGAATATTATAGTTGAGTTGAGAGCATGAAAATAACGCAATTATAGTTTGGTATACGAAATCTTAATTCAACCATTACAGTCGACGAGTAGAAAAAACATACATATGTGAATTATACACTGAGTAACTTTAACATTTAGCGAAATAACCTTTCTAGTTCTACACAAATATAATCAATTTGGTGCATTATTTGTGTGTATGATTTATATGCTGTAATTGCTGGATAGGTAACATGTATTTGTGTTGTAAAATTTCACACTGAATTATGTTCTGGAGCTCGTTTTGCATCATCAAAAACAACAGTAAGTATCTGTAGTATTAATGGAGCCGGCACTTAAACAAAATGTAGTCTCAAATATATGAAACCGGTTCAACGGCCATAAAACTTTTAGACGTCTTTTATTCTTAGACCGTTTCTAGTTCTTGATTGAAGAGAGGAGATAAAACTTTTTACAAACGCCGGAAGACCCGATGATTTGCATGTAAAAGTTGTTATATTTTATTGGAGATGATCTCTAATTATTTATTTTATGGGTCCACTCTTGCAGGTGTTAACGCGTATGGAATAAGGAGCGCCTCAGACACTGATTAATGTACGTGTGATATGAATAAGTATTTTATGTTTAATTCTTCGCAATCATTTAAATTGCCTCGCTAATTGGAGTTTCAGTGGCGGCCATTTTTTAGAATCACTACATTGAATATCTTCATCGAGAAGGCACTACCATAAATGTATTTAAAAAACAAGTTTTAAAAATTATCTAATTTTACAGCCAGTTACGTAGCATCAATCTTCTAATGCAGCGCAGTTTTTGCGTAATAGAACTGGAATGAAACGTTATTTCTAAAATCTATAAAAGGAGTGGACCATTTATGTTAATGGGTCCATTCTTTTTTCCTTGCGGTTATTTCATTTTCGTCATATTTCGGTGAAGAGTTAGGAGGTCCCTCTGTACAATATCAGCACAGTTTCACCATGTGTCCTACAAAATCTTCCCCTGAGTTATGAAAACGGCTAATTTTATTTTTTCGAATGGGGATTTTTTGTTCCTCCACTCCAGAGACTCCAGAATGAGGACCTCTTTCAACTTGCCAAATTTTGTCAAAATCTGACGAAAAAAAAAATCGTCAAAAAATAAAAATTGTCCCTAATACTTGTGTGTGACTGCGTGCGTATCTACTTACTTTCCATATGATTTAACTAAAATGTAATGTAAACGCTAAATGTGTTTAAAAAGGGTGCCTGAGTCTTACAATAAATTTCTGTTACCTATTACAATGAAATAACCTCTATTCTCACCTCTATTAATGGAATCCTCTGTAAATGAGACAGAAAATTATTTACATATACATGGCTAACTGAGACCCTGGAATACCTCTTTAAGTGAGTCAAGTTTGGTCCCTCGGTCTCAGTTATCCATATTTCACTGTATTATTATTCGAAGTAGACATAAAATATAAGTAAAATGGATAAAGGAATTTAAGCTTCTGAATTTCCTAGCTTTAAATATGTTCATCCCAGCGGCTAGAAATTCTATCTCAGGAAGACAAAACATATCCCTCGATTACGCGCGCTATCAACTATCAAGCCACCCAGGCTGAAACTGATACCAATCTAGCCAACAACGAGTAATTAGCCTCGAAATCAGGACGCGTCGTACCGGCTTTAATTAATTGTAATGTACGCCACAAGCTCATGAATGCCCGCTACAGGCGGCTCCGTGGAATACCTAATTCGGCAACGCTCCGTGAACACGTACGGTTGGCGCCACATGAGATAATCGCTATGAACGTAGCCACAACACATCTAGCCTATTGTAATCTCCGGACCTGCCGCGAACAACGAAAATTTTAATTTCTTTATCTGCCTCTATCGTTTGTATATGCATGAGCGACAGATATAGCGATATTTCGATTTCTCCTCCCTCTTATTCTGAAACACGTAATAAATTATGTATAGTTAGGATTATTGAGGGTTTTCATATGAAAATTTGGAATAGGTATCCGGACAAAAGTCTGGACATCACCCTAAAAATTCTCACGTTTCCTGGATGGCCATATGTCTCCAACGTGGGCGTAATATGTACTTACGTTATCGTTCAGTTACTATTACCAATTAAGTATAAAGGCGCCAATTAAATCCTTTATTCCAATACCTTTCGTAGGCCACTAGCTCCTTAACTCGCATCATCTATGTACAGCATAACTTTCCCTTTCCCCTACCCAACTCCAAACTTTTAGCTAGCTTCTATTGGTTAGCTGCGATTTCTGAAAAACCCTGACACCTGGCGAAGTTCCTCCACAATCCCGATAAAGAACCAAGAATCCTGACAAGTCTGAAGAAATCCTGACATATAACAACCCTAGTCGAAGCCTAGTTAGATACTGGTCCAACTGTGTCAGCTTTACGAATTGCCCCTGCAGGCTTCTCAGAAACTTATCTAGGGCTGTGCTGTGAGTAAACCAGTATATCATGCTCCTATTATGAAAAGTTCTTTCGAATCTAGGGGTCTAGTTATAATACCGAACAGTTGATAGTAATCGGAATAACCGAATTAAACCTTTTGCATTGGCCATAGGATTAGGTACCAATTTACCATATGAAAAAAAATCCTGACATAAGTCCGTACATCACCCTAAAAAACTTGAAAGTTTTTAAAAACTTTATTAAGAACTCGTTGGAAGTTGTCTAATTCGTGCTCACTTTCGTGGGCCACCACATGCTGTAGCTACAGCATTACCTTCCCTTTTCTCTGCCGAAACTTTAAGCTAGCTTGTAGTGGACAGTTGAAGTTTCTGAAAAACCCTAACACTGAAATTCCTCCCGCAATTATGACCTATGGCGACCCTAATTGGACATTTGCTATGTTCAATGCGTTTGCGTAACGGATAATGTAGGCTTTTGATTAATTGCTTAATGTTTTTACGACAGTGCACCTCATTAGTAAGTCCGAGACTTGCCTCGGTCCTAAACTGGAAGGTAAAAACTTCTCCATATAAGATTCGAAACTTTAATTAACAGTCGTTTTGCTTAATGCAGGAGTGTAAGACGGGGTGTAATGTTTTAGGTGATACAAGATATACATACGCAGCTGTACTCATTACTTGACCAACTTTTGTTATGAGAACGGAATTCCTGAGTTCCTGTACTGACTTTTTATAGGAGACCAGTATCGATCGACAGTACACCTTAATGTGACATATGGCGTCCTAGCCCTTCTAAACGACGTAGACTCCGCCAGTGTTGGCCGTAGCTAATTCCCGGTCGTGACCACCTTCTAATTTAAACACATTCCGCCGCTATCAGTCTGTCGTTGGTCCGCAGTAAAGCTGTCAATGCGCTAGGAATGGCGGCTTATGATAAACTAGGTATGTCGCGCGATTTGGCTAGCGAGGGATTCTTGACCCATCTTTATCTTTTGCGTTCCTCGCGGGTCGCAGTTTTAAAATGAAAGTGCTTACCTGCTGATATTTTCATCGTACATCAGACATCGTATTTTATAGAAACTTGACATTTATTGCGGTACAAATGCCATCAGTAATACCGGAGCGGCCAAGGTGTTCACTAATATCTAAACAACGTCCGTGCATGTACAGATATTTTTGAGCACCTTGGCCGCTGATACATATCTTATGGCGACTGTACTTTCACACTCTGTCGTTCGATGCTTGCCAAATTTGGAAGCTTTTCTCGCAGATTTGGATTAGATACTCTTCCTAATATATGATTCTTACATTATTATAGTATTTTTTACATAGCTTTGGAACGGTGACAGCTGTCATCTCAATACATATTTTGTGTTTTATGGTTATAAATTGTATGGAGATGTCAGCAGTCACGGTACCTAAGCCACGTGAGAAATACTATACACGATCGCTAACTTATTATTGACAGCACGAATAATTTAAGAGAATTAAAAAACCCGGCATTATTTCAGCCTTTGACACTCACAATCGAGAGGAATCTAACGAGTCTAGTCTAGGGACACCTCTAACGTCAGCACTTCTGTTAACCCTTTGAACGCCACGCCCATCGTGTGCGGCGCGTCCTCGTGAACCGTCACGCGCAAAAGTTGATATTGGGTTGTAGCAGCGCGCGTTAATAATTCAAAAGCATGCTTGGACGCACACATACCTACATACATACATTCGTCAAAATTACCATCACTTAATAAGCCATTTCAACGTGCGTTGACATCCGTCATTCTCATTATATTCAGTTTTGTAAAATGATAAAATGATTATACTATACTTTTGCACTGAACACCGCATTAGCGTGATTACCGATTGGGCACGGGTGAGACGTGGGATTCAGACCGCCATTTGCAAAATGAGCTGCATTTATGTATCACTGCATTTTTTAAACATCGCGAACGTAAAGTGCTCTTCAAGTGCCCACTCTGTATTTGCTGGACCGCAATTATACACTGTATTGCATTGAGGAGCTTTTACTGAAGGTTCTTGATAAAGTTTAAATACAGTTGCTCAAAAAGTGCTACTTTACGTAGCTGTTTAGCGTGCGGAAAGTTGGATGTCGCGAATTTAGTTTCCTTTAAAAGTGTCAATGAACATAAAAACCTACTGGTACTGTAAGAATAATAAAAACATATATATTTTATTACAAACTTACCTCTTCATAATTATAACACGTTTATTTTTTAATATTGAAAAACAGTTCTTAATAAGTTATCTGAATGGAACGGAATAGCTCCCGAAACGCCTGTCAAAGAAGAGGCGTTTTTAGGGTTCCGTAGCCAAATGGCAAAACACGGAACCCTTATAGATTCGTCATGTCCGTCAGTCTGTCCGATTATGTCACCGCCACTTTTTTCCGAAACTATAAGAGCTATACTGTTCAAACTTGGTAAGTAGATGTATTCTATGAACCGCATTAGGATTTTTACACAAAAATAGAAAAAAAAACAATAAATTTTGGGGGTTCCCCATACTGAAACTCAAAAAATCTTTTTCGTCAAACCCATACGTGTGGGGTATCTATGGATAGGTCTTTAAAAATGATATTGAGGTTTCTAATATCATTTTTTTCTAAACTGAATAGTTTGCGCGAGAGGCACTTCCAAAGTGGTAAAATGTGTGTCCCCCCCTGTAACTTCTAAAATAACAGAATGAAAAATCTAAAAAAAATATATGATATACATTACCATGCAAACTTCCACCGAAAATTGGTTTGAACGAGATCTAGTAAGTAGTTTTTTTTAATACGTCATAAAGGTACGGAACCCTTCATGGGCGAGTCCGACTCGCACTTGGCCGCTTTTTCTTACTGCAAGCATGTTTTAAGTTTCCTAAGGCAACATTGGATATTGTTTTTATACAATTTAAACATACAATACTTAAATAATCGAAAATAACGATTAGGTATAATAGTAGTACAATATTTTATATTTACAATTGTTTTTGTCTTATAGAATATGCATTAAAAAAAAACTTGTTGATTTTCTTATTCTCGCCTACGGCTCGTGGCAAGATATCTCGGTACTCGTGAAGTAATGACATACTTTCACAAACAATAAAACAATGGTAAAATAGTAATAAATATGTATAAATTTAACAATCCCGTACTACTAATGTTAAAATAGACCTATATGTTATAATTATTTACACTAAAATAAAGATATTATTTACAATAGAGTACACATTTAGTAAAACATTTATACAAATTTATATTATGAGTCAACAAAAAAATAAGTAACATATACATAATAGTGTATGCATAAAATAAATAAATATAAAACAAAATATGCATATCGTTTAGAGTCAAATCACGCTAACTCTTTCAAGCAAACCATACAATCAGTGTCAGTCTGTTAGAAGTCTGAAGAGTTAGCGTTGTTCGACTGTAGGTAAAATCACAGAAAACAATGTTAAAATAGTTTTAAATATATACCTATATATTATAATACATTAAAAAAAGATATAATTTTATAATAGACTACAACATTTAGTAAAACATTTACTTATACAAATTTATATTATTATTATTTTTAAGACTGTACTAACAAAATAAGATCATTGTTATCTTTAATGAATAAATTAACATTATTATTAGTCAACAAAAAATAAAGTTATATATAGCTACACAATATTGTACGTATGAAATAAATAAATATAAAACATAATATTCATTCTGTTAGATGTGTACCTACTATTTAATAGTGTTATGTTTTATCTCTTTAAATTAAAGAACGTAAAACCACCCAAATTATTTGTGTGAAAATCCGGCCCTGTTTTTTACCTGCTCTTCGAGAAACATAACATAGTACGGTCAAATTAACTCAAATTTCACTAAAGTCAGGAACTAATTTTAAGGACTAATAAAATCACTACGGATTGTTTTGTATGGGCTAAAAATCGAACTTTATACAGTCGTTACTAAATTCACCCCCCCGGAAAGGGGTGAAATCGGCTGAAAATAATGTAATGGTTGTAACTAAGAAGAGAAAAAAGGTGTACTCGGTGCAATTTGGCGTACGTTTTACAACACTTATATCTAAATTCGCACGTGTTATTTATGTTAATTTAAGCTACGGAACAGGTAAAAAAAAAACAACATACAAAAAAATCTATTTTGGCCATTGCGGGTCTGGGGAAAGTAATGTACTCGGTGCAAATTGAGTAAATAATTAGAAAAAATATCTAAATCCAATGTCAAATTCGCACCAGGGTGCGACACCCGGAAAGTAGTTTTTCATGTTTTACTGTAGTTGTACTTCGGGGGAAATTTTAATACTATTGGAAATTGATGCAATCATATTCATTTGATTTTGTTTACATTCGCACCCCATAAAAAATTGGCATTTTTATACGGAACATACAGTTTTGTAATCAAGTATCAAAAACGTAGAGCAATAAATACACAGAAGCGACAAGCGCGTGATTAGTGGCAAGAGAAGGAACGCGCGTAGATGCACCGACGAAGCACGGCTCTTGAGGCACGAGTAGTGGCATGTACCTACTGCAAAAATAGTATGATATTTTTTTCTTTTATACTACGTCGGTGGCAAACAAGCATACGGCCCGCCTGGTGGTAAGCAGTATCCGTAGCCTATGTACCCCTGCAACTCCAGAGGAGTTACATGCGCGTCCGCCCCTCGTTGAGCTCTGGCAACCTTACTCACCGGCAGGAACCACAACACTATGAGTAGGGTCTAGTGTTATTTGGCTGCGATTTTCTGTAAGGTGGAGGTACTTCCCCAGTTGGGCTCTGCTCTAGATCTGGAATGACATCCGCTGTGCTGTGCCCTACCACACAGAGCGAGATGACATTCACAATGCCCATACCCCTCGTAAAAGGTTTCTGAGAATGCAGACAGACAGTCAACAAACTAAATACAGGTACGCTCAATGTTTGTTAAATTCGAAAAATCGTGTTTTTCCATATACTTACGAAAACGTTAGACTACTTAGTTCACTCAATGATTGTTTAAAACAATAGTTCCGTTTTAATGCCAGAAGAAAGATTTGTGCTCGTTGCCCGTCAAAAGTGTCAAACAAATTGTCTCGGAACAATCGCTGCGCGTAGGGTTTGAGATCCGGATATCCGAAATATCCGGATATCCGTCAACTATAAGATCCGGATATAGCGGGTCATAAGATCCGGATATTACGGATCCGTTAAATATGGTTATTGACCTATAACCGAAACAATTTTCTAATGAAATTTATGAATAATGTTGTCATTTAAATATAGTATTTTCATATATTTAAGCAATTCAAATACTAACAGCACATCAATTTTGATAAGTACATCATGTCACGCAGTAACTTTATACAATGAATGCGAATGTTGCTTAATGCAAACATTAGATCATTGGATATCCTGATGACTTGGGGCTATAGGCTCAAAACAAAAGCGACCTGGAGGCCAAGGCTAGGATAGTAGAGTAGGAAGGAGAGAAAATTGGTCTGATAATCAACCACTAGAATATCTCCAAATGAATAGGGCTAAGATGGTCGGCTCTTTATCATTTGTCATGAAGGGCATAGTGACAAGTGATAAAAATAGAACCATGCTGCCACCGCAGATCGAAAAGAAAAGACCTACCTAAAGTAATCGGGAAGAGGAGATAGATGTTCGAATCCAAAATGCCCTAAGATGCTCAGCAGCGCTTCACCGAGTTCTAGTATCCAAGCTGATCAGTAGACTGTCCATGATTCAAGTCTATAATACAATAATTAGATTTTGATGAATGGCATCGGTAAGTATTACACTTGGACTCTGAATCAGAAAAAAAGGAACAAGTTCTTAGTTTAGAAGACGAAATTCTGGCGGAATATTCTGGGACCTATCAGAGATGAAAATAGAGAAGATGAACGCGTAGGAAAAATAGGAAGCTAGAGTAGCTAGTTGCGGCACCCAATATAATTAGCGAGATTATAGCCGCACGACTTCGCAGACTTGGTCACTTGGAGTGGACGGGAGAGAATCGGGCTGTGAGAAGATAGGAGCGATGTAGCCCTATAACGCCCTCGGAGTATCCAACTAGCGTGGAGTGGTGCAGAATAGAGCAGAATGACGTTGTACTTGTGTCAAAGGCCAAAATTCTTTTTGGGTCACTGATCCAGTGAAGTAAGTAAGTATTGCTTTCATAGTTAGTATTTCATGACGAATGAACACGAGGTGAGGCATTGGATGTATTTCCAACTATGCACCAGCTAATCCAGATATAAACCCTCCTTATTAAGTACGGTTTTAGAGATAACATTATGTTAGCTATTATAATAATCAAGTAATCATTTAAAATTGGTTGGGATAATATCATTGTATTAAAACATAGTTAAAAACGTTATTTCTGTGTTATCTAAATCCGTTTATTCGGATATTATTTTGGTGGATATTCGAATAATTAGAATATCACAATATTCTAATTGCAAACCCTACATATAGTAGTGACAGCCAGTAGTGACACAAATAGGTAATGTAAATACTGCGAGGAGGATCTTGTTTAGGAAATAATCGGACAGACAGACGGACATGACGAATCTATAAGGGTTCCGGTTTTTGCCATTTGGCTACGGAACCCTAAAAACAGAGCGATCGAGTGTATTCCTTCAACAGGATGCTCTCTTACAGCATATAAAAAGGGCTTAACAGACCCACATTGGGACCAATTTACCGGAATAGCGACCCACAAATGCTAGATTCTTGCAACTAGGCTTGGCGAAAGAAAAATGATGGACCAGCGTACACCTCTTTGTAGAAAACCCTTCCTGATGCTAGTCTCAGCTGCAAGGAGCTATTGTCTTGCAAGTGCAAAGAACGCTGTACAGGGTGTGGGTGAGTAAAACACGGATTTAAATACACTATGCTTTGCGCATGCGAAGGTGCATGCTCTGGGACAAAATAACACGTAAAAAATAATTTGTGTTTAATTAGTGTGTAACTTTAATTAGCTAGATCCGGAGTAAATTACAATAAAACGATCTCAGTATTCTTAATTTTGATAATAATACTTTTATCGAAAATATTACTTTACTATAAATATCGTTCAGCAAGTTACCTTTACTTAAACATCATTTGCCTTGCAAATTGTATTGAAACAGCCATCCGACTCTTGGTGGTGTCATCCGGTATGGAACAAAAATAGTGTAATTTGCTTGTTTATAAACCGATTTTCAAAATTTTAATGGAATTTAATAGCTTACTAATGTAGCATTCATATCTTGATACAATGTTTTCCTGTAAAGTTACTAGTAAAGTTGATGAAAACAAAAAACGGATTTTTTTTCGGGAAAATTTAAATAAAACTTAAAATTTCTCGCAAACTATGGTACTTACAAGGTCAAATGTATAAACGATATTGTAGCGCATTTAATTTTGCTTTTTATGACACCCCACATAAGCTTACATGTGATATACTTTCTGTGGTATACGCAATATTCTGAACACGGCACCGGCCATTTTGATGACGTCATAACTGGTGACTTAACCACGTTAGAAACTGTCTCCCGATGGTTTTTTAGTCAAAATAACATGTTTAACAACATACTAAAATATGGTGCATCAAAGGCACCTTTTGGGCCCTATATGACCCTAAGGGAAGCGACTTCATACCTACTCGTATAACATTTTTTATACAATCAAACACATTTGAATAAGTAGTCGATAAAGCGGTCAAACACCGATAGATTATTAATATGTTGTAACATGACATCACTATTTTTGATCTCACATAGACAATTTACGCACAAACTTGCATTTCATTTTTGGTCGCACTTTTGAAGTTTGACAGTCGTTCTTGATATCCTATTTCTATGTATCCGGATCCGAAAAATTGTCGGATATTGTAAACCCTAGCTGTGCGCTGCGCTATCTCCCCGCCCCGCGCGCCCCGCGCCGTGTGCGGCAACCACCTTCGCTTGCAGTTCGTTGCGATTAATTCTATTTACTTTTTGACTTCCGGTAAAAAAAATCTATTTTTTATTTAGTGCAAATGTAGTGTCTTTAGATAAGTACCGTTTTTAAAATTTTCACGTCTCTCTTAATTTCCCCCGAAGTACAATGTACAAAATAATTAAAAATACATGTTCCATAATTTGCCCAGGCGTGCAAAGTTCACTGAATGTTTATAATGCTTTAAAAAGCTTAACTTGAGATTGCACCAACCGACTGACTTATCCTCGAGCCGCAATCGAAAAAAAATTTTTTTTAGGGTATCATACATTGCACATCTTTTTAATTAAGATATACTATGCATCAAGGTGTTCTCTATACACTACTTAGCTTGAACCCAATAGCTTTTAATTTACTCCAAAATTACGGCACTTTATAGTTTATACTAATAAAATTAAACGGTCTTCCGTACATAATAGAAACGGTGCAACTCGGGGGAAATAATCTAGTTGCGCCATCTAACGAATCCAAAAAAAGCACGACTACACGACTTACTTCCATACTTTTCGTTAACTTGACTATACTAGGAGGCCAATTATGACTTAACAACATGTTACGGTGTGTTGATACGACAAGTACCCGTACCAGGAGTCACTGACAGTGTCAAAACTGACATATACGCTATCGAGAACGTAATTTACTTTTTAATACAGTTGCTCAAAAAGTGCTACTTTACGTAGCTGTTTAGCGTGCGGAAAGTTTGATTTCGCGAACTAGTGCTTTTTACTTTTCCACTTGTTCCAATTCATGACTACTTATTGATGAGTGTTAATATTAGTTTCCTTTAAAAGCCGTAATCAACATAAAAACCTAATGTTAATGTAAATATAATAAATATAAGCATATTTCATATATTATTACTTACCTCTTCATCATTATAACACGTTTATTTTTTAATATTGAATATTTAACGACCGTTCTTAATAAGTTGTCTGAATGGAACGGAATAGCCGCCGAAACGCCTGTCAAAGCAGAGGCGTTTTTTCTTACTGCAAGAACGTTTTAAGTTTTCAAAGGCAACATTCGATATTGTTTTTATACAATATAAATATACGATACACAAATAATCGTCAATAACGATACTTAGGTAATAATAGTATAATATGTTATATTTACAATTGTTTCTGTCTTATAGAACATGCATAAAAAAGTACTTGATGTTTTTCTTAGTTTTTCGCAACTGTATTAAAAAAATGTCGTTCGATACACGTGCGGAAATGTCATTCTTTTCCGCACTAGCAACGAAATGTATTATTCTATACTCGCATATAAGTGCGAGCGAGATGCATAGAAAGTAAGTTACGTTCTCGATAGCGTTTATGTCAGTTCCGAACTGGTGGTAGCCACACTGGACGATCGTTGCCCGTATATTGATGCATATAGACGCGGGCGCCAGGTGCCTAATCTCACCGGCTCTCATTGCATTTCACGTGGACCAATCAGCGTAAATCAAGATCATAACCATGACAAATTGTTACATCGAAATCGGCCTCCAGACCTTATTTGATCCACCTCTCGTCGTTCAAGCGGAAGAAAAAGAAAATTTCACAATAAAAATTCCACATTAACCTTTATTTTCGGGGTCATTGGGTGCAATATATCCTTAAATTGGATACCGTCTGCTTTTGATTATTTCCTCAAAGCCTCTTAATAAAAACATTTACGGACACCCTGTATGGAGCTGAAGTTAGCAAGCAGTATGAGATAGGGAACAGTATGGATATTAAAGCCTGACCAGAAATATATGATCATTGTCAAGAGGGCGCTGTTATTCTCATGTCACAAAGTAAATAGCGGCGGCGCGCGCCGGAGCAGAGTCCGCTCAGTACAAAGTGCCTTTTTTCGCCGCATGCACACAGACGTGACATTTACGCACACACACGTTACATTTACAGGCGTTCTCGGGCACTCTCGGGCAGAGCTGAGTCGGGCTGTGCGCACGTTGCTCACTTGACGTCCCGCCGCTACGTAGGTACCTACTGTCATGTACGTCAAAATGCAGTCTCTAAGGAATGTAAACATGATAAGATATATTATTAAATTAAAATCAAATTAAATATTATAGGACATTATTACACAAATTGACTACGTCCCACAGTAAGCTTAATAAGGCTTGTGTTGAGGGTACTTAGACAACGATATATATAATATATAAATATTTATAAATACTTAAATACATATAAAACACCCATTACTCAGGAACAAATATCCATGCTCATCACACAAATACATGCCCTTACCAGGATTTGAACCCGGGACCATCAGCTTTATAGGCAGGGTTACTACCCACTAGGCCAAACCGGTCGTCAAGTCCAATGTATGTATAAACGAATCGATGTATGTATGTCTGTAAACTTATATTACCTACTCCTTTTTAAAATTCGAAATTAATACAGAAGCAACCCTAGTGAGTCGGGCAAATTTAGTTATGTATTTTCAAGAACGGCGAGAACGTACCTTCTGTTTATTTTGTGTTCATGTATAGGGGGACAGATCAGTTTAGTATGGAAAATTTAGTTCCAATGAAATTCCGCAATATGGCGCGTGATCATATATTACTGGTCAGGCTTTAAATAAAACGTGTATATTTAATACGACCGCTTATTCTAAGGATAGATAGATAGTATAATAGGCTCTAAATACCTTCCACATGATTTATTCAGGGTGCGCAGCAAGCTCGGATCTCCAGTTTCTCCACACAATAGTATTTTATACAATCGTGTTATAATAGAGAGCTTTTGAAAAGCTTGATTATATCACTATTGTATACAATACTTTTTCTACGAATCAATAAAATTAATACTTTAAACTAATAAAATCATACAGGTAAACAAGCCAAAAGTATACAGCTATTTAAGATACGCGAGCAGCCGCGATACCTTCATACTCGTACGCGCCCCGGCCGCTGGGACCCGGCGGGGTGGTCAACTACACCTCGTAACTCATGAGGCCCTGGTACTTGCTACTTGCTAATTTCAATTTTTAGACAGTTTTTCTCGATTTTGGCCGCCGTAGCCTATGGAGACTAAAAAGCAATGGTAAGCGGTTTTCGTAGTCTATGGATGTTGGTATACTAAGGGTGTCACATGTGCGTTTATGACTTATGAAGCTCTTGTTTCTACTATACAACCTAAATTTAATAATTAATTTGAGCTATCGTTTTATTTCGTCCTCTCGACCGCGGCGAGCTGTGATTGGTCAATTTCATTATAGTTGACTAAACCGTATCGAAATGAATATTATAGTTGAGTTGGGAGCCCATACATGAAAAATACCCAATTACAGTTTGGTATACGAAGTCTTAATTCAACTATTACAGTCGACGAGTAGAAAAACGTAGTTACACTCTCATTTTAAAACGACTAGCTAAATTACTCTGATACTTTGTATTTACAATAGTAATAATTATATTAAATTATGAGTAATTTACATTTGAAGGTTCCAGCAGTAATGTCGCAATGCAATACCGCTACAGTCGAAAGTTCCGGACTTTTGCGGCAGTAATCCAGTCGGCAGTAATGCCCTGCAATACTGCTGCAGTAATGCTGGTGAAGTCTGAATCCTAACGTCACTTTTATGGCGTAGTTTCTTCCTTCTGCTGCATCAACTCTGTTGTCGGCGGACAACATTTTGCTTGTATTAGACAGCTAAATTAAACATTCTTCAAGAATCGGCCGATTCTTTTATAGTCGGCTTGATGGAAAACAACCTGCCTATAGTATAATCAAGGACTTTAATTGATGAGCCATTTAGGGCTTACTTTACACTGAAGATGTGTCAGACCGGTAGCATTGATAACCAAATTAGCTTAAACCGAAAATAGCTACTTCGAAACTGACTCTGTCTACCGCTGAACCGATTTGGATGAAATTTGGTATGGTGACAGTTGAAGCCTTGGCTGGCCTGACAAGAATTAGTTGATCCACCCAAGAACAAAACCACCCTGTTTACTCCGTCTATCAGCCTGCAGGAACTTCCCAACAGTCCACATTAATTAAACTGCCAGCAAACTATGCCATCTAATTGCTGAACTAGTTTTATAGTAGCTTTTTCTAGAGGGGAACTTTGCGAAACGGAATTTGTAAACTAAGAGAAACTTTGGGCCAAGTTACGATTTAAAACGCTCCGAGCGCATCTGCTTTAGAACATTTTCACATTGTCTGATCCACGTCTGATCCAATTCATCTAATATCTGATTTGGGATGGAAGTAAAATGTTTAATGGCTCCTATACACGATGGGCCATCATACTGGCCCTCAAAGATGGGCCAACGTATGGAGAGCGCAGTGGCGTCGGATGGTTTTAGGCATAACGTTTGTTGTACTCCGCGTCGCAATATTGTACCTGAATGCATACATAAAGATACCTTTTCCTATTATTAGAACAAAGTTTATAGCAATCTAGCTAGTCTTTTTAAAATGAGAAGGTATTACTAGAGGGTATTTTGACAACCGGTTTGGCCTAGTGGGTACTGGGTAGTAACCCTGCCTACGAAGCTGATGGTCCCGGATTCAAATCCTGATATGAGCATTTATTCGTGTCATGAGCATGGATATTTGTTCCTGAGTCATGGGTGTTTTCTATGTATTTAAGTACTTATAAATATTTATATATTATATATATCGTTGTCTAAGTACCCTCAACACAAGTCTTATTGATCTTACTGTGGGACTTAGTCAATATGTGTAATAATGTCCTGTAATATTTATTTATTTATTATTACTTAATATTTATTACGTTTGTATGGATAACCGAGGTTGCTGTGGATTCTGAAGATTGAAGAGCCAACGCCACATAGGCCCTGCCCTTGGAAAACTTTTATTAAACCAGAAAAAAACTTGTGCACACACTGTTGTTATCATTGCTACCATAATACACGCCTCAGTATATACAGGAGACTTCCAGCAACACCGGAAAGGGAGATGGCATTCATAATATTTCCCCTACAACTGTACCTATGGCGGTGCATGTTGTGACTCGTCCATACACAAAAAGAGATCGAGGTGTGCAAGATTTGTCTTTGACGTGTGTAATTTTCTATGTATTTGTGTCGTCATTACAGATTGGATTTTGTATGTAGTGAGTGAGAAGTGCGACTGTGTGCACGTTACCCCCCGCAAAGAATGGCAGAAAGATTTGTTCGGTAAGATATCGCTTAGGCTCCTCTCTTCCGACGTGTCGGAAGCCGGTGTTGCTCGAAGACAGGAGAGCAACACATTTCGATGTTAACATTATATAAGTATTTTTCTTATCATTTGCGCTGGTGCCCCAGCGTTAAGAGCGTGCGACTTGCAATCCGGAGGTCTCTGGTTCAAATCCCGGCTCGACGAAATATCATTTGATATTTACCAGTCGCTTTTCGGTGAAGGAAAACCTCGTGAGGAAAGCGGACTAATTCCTAAGGCCTAGTTTACCCTCTGAGTTACGCTAATTCTTGGGATTAGTTGCCAAGCGGACCCCAGGCTCCCATGAACCGTGGCAAAGTGCCAGGATAACGCGAGGAAGATGAGGACCAGAATAGAAAAAGATACCAAAATAACGTCATCATCATAAACAACTTCATTCTTATTTTTATTGACCGTTAATTTTACTTAAGGGGGTCCCTAACGCTAATAACTTTTGTGTTAATTAGTTTAAAATTAAAATCTCTAATCAGTTTTAAGAGACGTCAAAGACAAACCCAAATGTGTAGGTTTCGATCATATAAAATCCTTCACCGCAATCTAGTAACAAAAAAAGTGTTTAAATATACAATATTAAATATATATATGTGTGTTCATTTATTTCAAAATCCGGCAGGCAAGAATGGAGATAAAAGATTGAAGAACCGAAAGCTGTTTGTCTTATAATTCTATCTTAAGTGCAAATGAAGGAGTAACGACTCAAAACTAGTCAAAAATCGATGAAAACCGCGGGGAGCTCCTTAAGACATTTTTTCTTCACTTTTGGTTACATGTATGTATGCCGAGCTGTCAACATCATGTTGAATAAGCTGTTTGCTAAAATTCTTAAAATAATATAAATCTTTGTAATAATGTGATGTTGTGTATATTAAAAAAGTGTAATAATTGTAGAAATAACGTTAAACAGTGATTATACACAATATTACATTGCTTTTTGTACCTACTCATCGGCCTTTGTTGAAGCTGAAGTGTCAAGTAACGGACGTTGGAATTTGGATTTAAACCGGGCGAGTATTTTGTATTTTTATTTTGTGAGTTTGTAAGACAATAGTTCTCATTGTATTGCATACGTGAGACGACTTACATTTTACAAAGCTCATAGCGCTATGAGCAACGTCCCATCACAATACATTGGCTACGTGCAATTTCTCTTTGTTTGACGGATATAAGTGGAAACAAAGTTTGAGATATACACAATTGCCACATACATTACCTTATACTAATACACTACACACATAATCTCACACATTCATTTCATTCTAAATATATTTGACAAACATTTTTATATTCAGTGTACCTACTCAGTTGTATTTATATATTTCAGAATGGCTTCAAATGTTCTTACACGTCAAGGCACAACTCGCCACCTGGAAATGCAACTGAAAGCGACATTGAAAGAGCTTGAGATCTCGAGAAAGGACTGTAACAACCTAATATGTGAACGAGATGAAAGTGAAGTGGAAGTGGCAAAAATAGTTCAAAGAAACTCTGAGTTAAAGAACCAGCTGAATGTACTACACTCTGATTACATGGACAGTGTGAAACAGTGTCAACACCTACAGTGTATTGTGGACACATTTGATAACTGTGTTTTAACCTATGAATCCAATTTAAGGCGTATCAGTGACCTAGAAAGTGAACTGAATGAAGCAAATTTATTAATAAGTGATCTGCGGAGTCAATGTGAGATGAATGAAACTGTACATACACAGAGCCTTTTTGCAGAAATGTCAGTTATGGATGTGACTAAAGTTGATTCTTCCCCTTCTTATTATTTTGCAAGTAACAAGAAATTGAGGAAATATATTAAATTAAATAAATTTATAAGGCGCACTCAGAAACTTATTAAATCAAATAAAAGTGTGCAACTCAATGTGAAACTTATAAGGAAACAAAGTGACCTTGTGGAAAAATTAGATCAGTGTCATGGAAAATTACAGGACAATATTGATTTATATGAGACTGAAAAATTTAGACTTCAGTCCGAAATAAGTAGATTGAAATGGTCACTCAAAACCTTAAGTGATAATTACAATCATATTGTAAAAGAAAACCAACAGCATGTCAACTCTGCCTCAGACCTGGTCGACCTCTGCCATGAAAATGAGGAACTGATACAAGATCTGATGAGCAAGTGTTCCTGTCAACCATCTCCCGAGGTGCAGTGCCGGAGCCCGGGGAGCGTGTTGAGTGAGTCGAGCGCCGCGCCTCTGCTGGCGACCCCCGCTCCGCGTCCCCTGACCCCGGCCGCGCCCCAGCCTGCACGACCTGACCTCAGGAGTCCCCCAGAGCCAGGAGACGTCACAGTCAACCGACGCCCCGCGCCGCCCGGGCCCCGCAGCGCCCGCCCCAGCGCCCGCCGCGCCCCTGCCCGCGCGCCTTGACCTGAGCCAGGACACTCCTCCCCCGTCAACAGTCGTCTACTCTGATGGTATTGGTGCCGGCCTCGGATCCATGTTGAGTGAATGTCTCCGGCAGAAGGTGACAAATATATGTATGCGTGGTGCCTCCATCAAATGTTTTGTGGACCGCTTAGCGAAGGACAAATTTGATAGGGGCACCACTCTAATTGTACATTTGGGCGATAGTGTTGGCGTAAGGAAATCCCACCTAGGACCCCTTATGCAAACACTGTCAGATATTGAGCAGCGTGGAATTTATAAAATTATTTTGTGTGCCTTTCCGTATTCCAATTCAGTATCTCGTGAACATAATATTAGAGTGTCCGAATTAAATTCCATGCTGTACACTGTGACATGTTACAACAGTAACTACCATTTTATGGATATCAACCAAATGTACAAAAGAAACTTTTATAATGTCACATTGTATGATCAATATTTGTATGTACCGAGAAACTGTAAAGTTACAACAGCCAAATTGCTTGCTTACAACATTGAACCTGGGCTTTTTGACTCTGCAGCCAGTGGCAACAGCGCCAGCAGCGCCACGAGCGCAGGCGCGAGCGCAGCCTCTCCCGGGGGGCGCCCACAGCATTTAAACTGACTGCTGGGACAGCGGAGAAGCCCCGCGAGATCATGTTAGTCCACCAAAACCTACAGGGCTTCTCCAGCAAGGAATTAGAGGTGGGTCTGTTCTTAGAATCTCTAGATGTAGATATTATGTGTATTACGGAACACTGGCTCAAGGAATATGAATTGTTATTACTCAATATTTATAATTATGATATAGTTAGCTCGTTCAGTAGAAAGTCGGCCATCCACGGGGGCTCATTGATTATAGTGAAAAGAAAATTTAAATGCAAGGAAAGAAACGACATAGTCAAACTTTCTATCGAGCGAACTATAGAAATATCATGTGTGGAAATGGAGAGTCACATTATAATATGTGTCTATAGACCACCTTCGTCGGATTTTAGCCAGTTTGAGTCCGTGATGGAAGATGCGTTGAAACGAGTCTTTGTTAGCAGTAAGAAGATAATAGTTTGTGGGGACTTTAATGTTAATATATTAGATCCCACACATGCACACACTGTAAGACTTCTAAACCTTTATCAGTCTTTTGACTTGTTTCCGCTATTCAACGAGCCCACAAGGATTACAGCTAGCACGGCGACATGTTTGGACAATGTATTCTATAATTGTGAAGTTATAAAAAAAGAGATCTTTAGCTGTTTCAACTCTGATCACTGTGGTCAAAAAGCCTATTTCCAAGTAAATGTTATAAGACAACAGCAATCATTTACATATAGACCCATCACTGCCAGTCGAATGGAAAGGTTTAGAGAAGGTGTTATATCCAAGGTACCAGCACTGGTTACAGGTGAGCAAGATCCTGATACACTATACAAGGAACTGTCGAATGTGATACATGACGTCCACAAGAATATTTTTAAAACAAAGACTCTAAAGCAAGGATCACTGAAAACAAGGTTTAGTGAATGGGCCACAGTGGGCATCCATAAGAGTAGGAATAGATTGTATGACCTGTATGAAATGAGGAGCATTAACCATGACGAGAATTTTGCAGAATATGTAAGAAAATATTCAAAAGTGTTTAAGAAAGTCTGCGCCGCGGCTAAGTCTGCCTTTATAGGTCAGAAAATCAGGTCAGCTGACAATAAAGTAAAAGCTACTTGGACTGTAATAAACACTGAAACTGGAAAAACGAAACCCCGTGATGGCCACTACAGACTGAAAGTTCAAGACCGAATATTGTCTGCAGACCTGGATGTTGCTGGCGCCTTTCAACACTTTTTCACCAACATAGCCACAGATGCTACACGGAACTTGAACTCCTCTGTAGCAAAGGCTGGTGTTTACTTGGATACAAACAATGTCAAGAAATGCAGCATGGAATTATACTTCCAATATACTGACCCCCATGAAATCATTAAAACGTTCAAGTCCTTGAAATTAAAGAATACTGAGGACCTTTGGGGGATCTCTGTGAAAGTCATGCAATCTGTAATCGACGTAGTGGCACCGTATTTGGCCGATATATTTAATGCTTGTGTTAGAGAATGTGTATTTCCCGATCTGATGAAGTACAGTAAGGTCATTCCTCTATTTAAAGCGGGCAGCAAAGATGACCTTGGAAATTTTAGACCTATTTCAATACTTCCTGTTCTCAGTAAAGTGTTTGAAAAAATTGTATTAAACCAATTGCTTCGACATTTCAACTCGAATGAACTACTTCAAGATCAGCAATTTGGTTTTACAAGAGGTCGTTCGACGACTGATGCCGCCTCTGTACTAATCAAGCACATATACGACGCCTGGGAACACTCGCTAGATGCTATAGGTGTCTTCTGCGATCTGTCCAAAGCATTTGATTGCGTGGAGCATGACACACTTCTACACAAGCTGAAGCACTACGGTCTGTCAACGGAAGCTCTAAGCCTTGTTAAGTCTTACTTAAACCAAAGAACCCAGAAAGTGGTTGTAAATGGAACGGAGTCTACTGGAATGACTGTAAAGCTCGGAGTTCCACAGGGTTCAATTTTGGGTCCTTTTCTCTTCCTTGTATATATAAATGATCTGCCGAACCTTGTAAAACATAAATGTGAGATAGTCTTATTTGCTGATGACACCTCACTAATTTTCAAAGTTGACAGGAAACTGAGCGATTATAGCCAAGTCAATGAAACTTTGGAAAAGGTACTAGAATGGTTCACAGCAAATAACTTACTTCTTAATGCGAAAAAGACGAAATGTGTCAAATTTTCGCTGCCGAATGTAAGAAAATCTGAAACTATCATCACATTAAATGGCGAAACGCTGGACCTTGTCGAGAATACGGTTTTTCTGGGCCTTACTTTAGATAGTAAACTGCAATGGGCCCCTCACATATCTGCCCTGGCGAAAAGGTTGAGCTCTGCCGCGTATGCAGTAAGAAGAATCAGGCAGTTTACTGACGTGGAGACAGCTCGCCTAGTTTACTTCAGTTACTTTCACAGTATTATGTCTTATGGCATACTGGTGTGGGGCAAAGCAGCTGACATAGAAACCATCTTCGTTCTTCAGAAGAGGGCAATCAGATCCATTTATAACATGGCTTCTCGTGACTCACTGAGAGAACGATTCAAGGAAATAGATATTCTCACAGTAGCTTCACAATACATACTAGATGTGATAATGTATACGCATAAGAATATAAAGTCCTTTAAGAAACTGTCTAATATCCATAGTTATAATACGCGAAATAAACATAAGTTAGTAGTCTCCAAGTTTCGTCTACAGAAAGTTAAAAAATCGTTCATGGGAAACTGTGTAACATTTTATAACAAAGTACCCTTAGAGGCATGGAACCTGCCCTATACTTCATTCAAGCAATACGTCAAAAATGCACTTCTCAAAAAGGGATATAGACCAGCGGTTGAACAAAAATGGGTTTCGATAATATTAAAGTTTTTTCTTTTTTGATATGTCATTGGGAGTATGTTAAATAATACTTTGGTAAAAAGTTAGAAATTTTAAGGTTGAGCTTTCGGTTATATTTAAATATTTTAATTTTTGCTAATAACTAAGTAAATATAGAATTAAAGTTACAGAAAACTTTAGCATATCGAATAACACTTCAATTTATGTACAATTTTCAGTTTTTAGAAATCTGGAACAGCTGCTTTCTGGTAAACGTAAAAACACGAGTTATTTTGTAAATATAGAATTAGAGTTGCTGATATTGCAAAATTACGATATTATCGATCAACTTAGTATTCTAGTAAAAAGTTAGACATGTAGACAATGTGCTTGTCTAGATATTGATTTCAGGTTAAGCAGTATAGCTAATATTGAATTAAAGTTTGTAGAGTTAATAATAATCGATCATCAACAATGATCTCAGTTACTAAACAAAAATTTAGAAATATAAAATCACGGCGACACTCATTACTGATATGTATGCATTCCTTGCTTATATAAATACGTTACGTTTCAAACGCGCGGCAAGTTTGCGCGCGCCGCGCGCTGTGGCAGGAGGCAGCGAACAACGGTAGTGGGGAGCGGGGTGCCCTTGACTGCGTCTACGGTCCATCAAAAAAATTCCTAAAGCGTGTTTTAAATTAATAGCAATAGAAAATTGTTATTTTGTTGTTACTATAATAGGTATTGCCCGCGGTTTCGTTCACGTAGAATTCGTTATCGCGTTACATGAATATTATTTATTTATTTAAACTTTATTGCACAAACAAAAAAAAACACAAATGGCGGACTTAATGCCAAAAGGCATTCTCTACCAGTCAACCATTGGGTCAAATAGAGACAAAAAAAAACACATTCTCATACAGATGACCACCCTTCCTTGTACCATTTTAAAAGCCAGTTGCAGCTTTTCTTTCCCGATTTTTTTCAGATGTTTGGACTTGATATTTTCCTCGCGGTAGTTATTTGTTTTAAGGGGAATGTTGTTGTTAACCGCTAATGCTAATATTGATAACCGATAGTTATATAGAGATGCGTTATAAGGTATATGCACCCTCATGTTATTTATTTCTGATAAGAAATAAATGTAAGACAAAATTCACAGTGATACATTTCAAGTAGGTTGCCTTGTAAGATTGCGTACGGATAGTTTTTTTGTTTGTTATTTCATCGTATGATATACCAAATGAAAGCTTATTTGAAAGTTGCCGTATTAAAAAAGTTGGTCCAGTTAATGGTCGCCTAGATTAACCGATTTTTAAATAAAATGTAGGCAACCATGGACTGGACCAGCTTGTTAAAAAGGCAACCTAGTACAGTTAGTAATATAGTACCTGGGCGACCGAGCTTTGCTCGGTTATAACTATTTATTGTAATATGGTGGTGATTATCTACATAAACTTAAAAAGTAAAATGTGAACTGACAATTATTATTATTTACAATCGATTTTAACCTTACAGCACTTGTCACAGAGTAACGCCATCTATTGTCGATTTCTCTTATTACATAGGTCATTTTTTTTTACTAAATTAAACTTGTGTAAAACAATAAAAATTAAAAAATTATATATAAACTTGAACATATAAAAAAAACAAAAGTTAGTCACCGGGCGAGATTCGAACCCGTAACACTCGTTTAGCAGTCCGCGTCTTAACCCGCTGGACCAGACGAACAGTGGCCGACAACACGAAATTAGTGACCATATTCTGCGTCGAAAGAAAAACGCATGAAAACTCGAAAACACGCGTTTTCCCAAACATAAGACTAATCTAGATAGATTGTATACCCCCAAAAACCCCCATATACCAAATTTCAGCAAAATCGTTAGAGCCGTTTCCGAGATCACAGAAATATAATTATATATATATATACAAGAATTGCTCGTTTAAAGGTATAAGATAAAATAACTTTTCTTTTGATATATCATGTGACGTTTTCGTTTACACACTAAAAGCACAGTGTAAAAAGTAACAGTGGGCCGACGCCTTTGATGTTTGCGTAAATGCCGACACCGCTCAAGGTCTCCGTACCTACCTAGGGTTATCACAGACTTACACAACTGCCCAAAAGAGGATGGAAATGTTTTTAGTTTTCATTTTGTATGTGTACTAATTTTACAAATGACGTCCATTTTGGAAATAAAGATGGCGGACGTCACTTTTTTGAAAAAGTCGTCATGGGTGTTGTTTTCTGGGTTTTTAGGGGTGTGGATTTCAAAAATGGCATCTATTTTGAAAATAAATATGGCGGACGCTACTTTTTGAAATGGGTGTCGATGTGTGTAGCCGTGATATCAACCACCTTTAATTCTAAAATGGTCTCTATTTTTGAAATCTGCACCAACAAGAACCGCCAAAATTGACGTCATTTTTGTAATTGGAACCCCGAGGAACCTCGGAGATGACACCCATTTCGATTTTTAAGAAAAATTAATGTCCGCCATCTTGGATTTCAAAATAGACGTCATTTTCGTAATCGGAATCCCGAGGAACCTCGGATATGACACCCATATCGACTTTTAAGAAAAAATAATTTCCGCCATCTTGGATTTCAAAATGAACGTCATTTTCGTAATCGGATCCCCGAGGAACCTCGGAGATGACACCCATATCGATTTTTAAGAAAAATTAATGTCCGCCATCTTGGATTTCAAAATGAACGTCATTTTCGTAATCGGGACCCCGAGGAACCTCGGAGATGACACTCATATCGATTTTTAAGAAAAATTAATGTCCGCCATCTTGGATTTCAAAATAGACGTCATTTTCGTAATCGGAATCCCGAGGAACCTCGGATATGACACCCATATCGACTTAAGAAAAAAATAATTTCCGCCATCTTGGATTTCAAAATGAACGTCATTTTCGTAATCGGATCCCCGAGGAACCTCGGAGATGACACCCATATCGATTTTTAAGAAAAAATAATGTTCGCCATCTTGGATTGCAAAATGGACGTCATTTTCGTAATCGGAACCTCGAAAAACCTCGGAGATGACCATACCGATTTTTAAGAAAAATGAATGTCCGCCATCTTGGGTTCCATAATGGATGTCATTTTCGTAATCGGCACCCTGAGGACTTTCAAAAATAATGAAAACATCAAATACTACATGATACATATACAAACAGAAGCAAGAAACAATTTCTTGCTTTTTAAAGTCTTAAACTACTCATAATTTCTTAAAATAAGTTATAAAACATGTCCGCCATTTCGAATTTGAAAATTGATATCATAATTATGATATATTTTTGTTTACACTGAGACAAATAATTAGCACATGTCGTATGAAATATTTTAATTGTGTGTGTGTGTTTTTTTTTTATACTACGTCGGTGGCAAACAAGCATACGGCCTGCCTGGTGGTAAGCAGTATCCGTAGCCTATGTACGCCTGCAACTCCAGAGGAGTTACATGCGCGTTGCCGATCCTAACACCCTCCCACCCCTCGTTGAGCTCTGGCAACCTTACTCACCGGCAGGAACACAACACTGTGAGTAGGGTCTAGTGTTATTTGGCTGCGATTTTCTGTAAGGTGGAGGTACTTCTCCAGTTGGGTTCTGCTCTAGATCTGGAATGACATCCGCTGTGCTGTGCCCTACCACACAGAGCCAGATGACATTTACAATGCCCATACCTCTCTTATAATGCCTGTGCTAAAAATGTGATTGCGAACTACCTGCAATAACTATACAGTACCTGGGCGACCGAGCTTTGCTCGGTTATAACTAACTATTTATTGTAATATGGTGGTGTATAGGTGATAATCTTAACTACATTCTTTTACTAAATTAAACTTGTCTAAAACAATAAAAATTAAAAAATTATATATAAAATTGAACATATAAAAAAAAAACAAAAGTTAGTCACCAGGCGGGATTCGAACCCGTAACACTCGTTTAGCAGTCCGCGTCTTAACCCGCTGGACCAGACGGACAGTGGCCGGCAACACGAAATTAGCGACCATATTCTGCGTCGAAAGAAAAACGCATGAAAACTCGAAAACACGCGTTTTCCCAAACATAAGACTAATCTAGATAGATTGTTTACCCCCAAAAACCCCCATATACCAAATTTCAGCAAAATCGTTAGAGCCGTTTCCGAGATCCCGGAAATATATATATACAAGAATTGCTCGTTTAAAGGTATAAGATAATTAGGCATTAAAACACTCGTGTGATCTTTTTAATAAACTCACTTCGTTCGTTTCCTAAGCCCACACTCGTGTATTTTAATGCCTTTTATTATGTAGCAGTAACATAAACTACTAATATATGTTGAAAGTAAGTACAGGCGGCTAACACAATGGTAACAAAAGACAAAAGTTTTGAAAATGTAATTTTCATCATCGTCACTTGGCTGTACATTTGAGGGCCTATCGCGAACCACGTTCGACGTGTTACCTCTCTGTCGCACTTGTAAATTCGTACGTAAGTATGACAGGGAGGCAACACGTCGAACGTGGTTCGCGGTAAGCCCTCTGATGCCACCTCCATTAGTCTTTTGTACGCCGGTATAGCCTTCGACTCAATGTATAATCTACACTTTTTATGGAAACGTAGTTCCTCCTTCCCGTAGAAATATTTAACTTTCCCATCACCAAGAAAGATTATTTGCTCGCAGTTATTAACTGCTCAATTCCTCGTTTATTCTCTGTTACTAAGTCAGTACAGTACACATATCAAACATTTTTCACTCATTTTGAAGTCATAATAACTTTTATTCTATAATTAAATTCATGTAATGTCCGCATTTAATTTATGTGCACGATAAATAAACAAATGAACGATTTGAAAGAAAAGACAAACAGCGCTTGCGAAGCTGAGCGGGGGGCGCGGGCGGGGCGAGGTATCTATCGCTCACTAGGTCGGCTACGATAGGCTCCCGTGCGCCGAGCCGACATGTTGACGGACCAGCGCGGCGTGGTTATGAATTTCGCGCCTTTTTAAGTTGATTTTACTATTACAATGCAAGCTACACACAGATATTTCTACCTTTCCATAAAATGGCTGCATATATTATTTTATAGTAATAGACTTATCTCTACGGACTTTAATTCAATATTAGATCTTACAGGACAAAAAACGCATATTAATTGTAAAGCACATATCCTATTCTTCTAATTTTTTGCCTTGCCTATTAACTTAAGAATTTAGATATGATATTGTGGAATTTTCAAACTTTAATTCAATATTGACAAAATAATAAGCTAATTTGAGTTTGACAAAGAAGCACGTTGATTTTTTTTCTAAAAATTTGATAGCATAAAGCCTCATACATATTATAAAAGACGATGCTTAAATTTTGTACTTTAATTCAATATTCAAAATTCATCAATAAAAATACATAAATACCTTATTTATATCTAACACTCGTTCTAAATTTTCTTCATATATTACAAATATGCTTAAAAATATGTCCCATACCAGATAAACATCACTTTTCACTCTTTAGAATTATCGAAACTTATAGGGCAAAAATCCGGTCCCACTATTGGTCTAATACTATAAAATAGATGACTACTTGGGAGACACGGAATCATGGCCAAGTATCCAGTCTCAAAAGCTGTAATAGTTTTGCGTGCAGTGTCCCGGAGAGGCATATGGCGCTGTTGTTTCTAGCTGTTCAACCTTATGTATTAATGTTTGTTATGTTTTAGTTATTTTGATGATGACATTGACATATTAAATACATAGTAGTTATGTATTCTGTAGAACTAGTTTTAAGATTGTTAGCTTAACAGTCTCTTGACGTGAAATATGTATTTCATACAATTTTTTATTTTTTTTATTCTTTGACATTTGGAGAACCTTTACACCTCCAAATCTTATTATTGTGTATTATTATTTTTCTCAGACCGTGGGGACCTTATACATCTCCAAACTTAATGTATTAACCGTGGAGACTATACGTCTCTGTCATATTGTATAATATACTTGACTTGGTACATACTAGTTATGTACAGAATGTAGCATTAGTTTATGAGACTGCTAGTTTAACAGTCCAGACGCGGTTTATTTATTTAGTATAAATTTTATTTTGACACTTGGAGAGACTTTACACCTCCAAATTTTATTAATATTAGTACTCTGACATTGGGGACCTTTTACATCTCCAGATTTAATGTGTTTTTAACCATAGAGACTATACATCTCTATTGTATTGTAGTAATTATTTATTTTAAGATTATTATAATGTAATGTTTACCCAGGTATTGGCTGTTGTATTTATAAAATGTTGTTATGTATTTTTCATGTCACTATATGATGTTACTGTAAATGTTGTATTGACTTGTAAAAGAGCCCTTGAGGCCTACTTGCAGAATAAAATTTTGAATTTTGAATTTTGAATTTTGAATTTATGTAGGTAGTCGTATTACATGCACAAATTGCCGCAATCCTCAGCAATGAGGAAACGAGAAAGAAGAAGAATAGTACATTGTGCAACGATACGGTAAGTGGAATTTAGCAAAAGAGGTCTCGAATTTACAATATTCTTATCCCCAGAGTTACACCAAGTTTTTCATCTCACTTGCGCAGAAAAAACTAAGCAAAATAATACTTAAATACGGTGACATTTCAAACATTAGTCCACCATATTGTCTTTCTTTGTCAGGTTAGATATCGCAGGCACAGACCTATCCGGCATTCAGCCATGATTGAAAATTCTGTAAAAATATTTTAAACGGCTATTAATAAGTCAAATTAATAAATTTTTTACATAAACAAAAAAACTTATAAACGTCAGTATTTTAAAAGTAAAACTCATATACTCACTCAATACCTACTTTGTTCGTATGAATTAGTGACACGATAAAAAAAAGCTTTTTTTTCCACATTCCATAACTACCGCGGGAATAATACATGCCTTTGTCCTCCAGTATACCTGCTTGAAACGAGATCTTTTTAGAGCAAGTGTGATGAAAAAAATATTCATAGTTGGAGAGCTTCCCCAAGCGTGTGCAATAACACCCGGACAGTTCATAAATAACCCGATTGCCCCCGGCTTCTTTAAAATTAAAAAATGAATCCGAAATTGGGTGCGGTGTCACTTTTGGCGGAAATTAAATACTTTTATAACCGTAGCGAACTTTAGATAGAAAAAGTTGGCTCGTAAACACAATTAGGCCACTCGATTGGGCTGAAACTTTTTAAATTTCCCCTCCAGTGTTCTGATTGGTGGAGAGCTTGGAAGAACGGAGTTCTTAACTAGACCAGTTAAATGTGACCTCTGTGAGCCACATTTATGATAAAAAATAAAACATAGGTACGGCTGAATTAAAAACCTCCTTTTGGAATTTTGAAATCTGTTAAAAAAGGACAAGTGCGAATCGGACTCGCCCACCGAGGTTTCCGTATTTTTTAGTATTTGTTGCTATAGCGGCAACATAAATAACGTCATCTGTGAAAATTACAACTGTCTAACTATCACGTTTATGAGATACAGTCTGGTGACAGACGGACAGATGGAGAGACGGACGAACAACGGAGTCTTAGTGACCTATCACTATATGGTTCCGTACCTATCACTATGGGGGCGTCCACAAATTACGTAACGCAAATTGGAGGGAGGGGGGGGGGGTCAGGCTAAGCGTTACGGTCCTGTTACGTTGGGGAGGGGGGGGGGGGGTCAAGGTTTGCGTCACGCACGATTTTATAATAATACATTTAAAAAATTTTTTTTGTTGTTTTTATGTATTATTATAAAATATTAGCCACAGAAGATGGGATCGCCGCCGAAGCCGATACTGATTGTGAGAGCGATTCAGATTTACCTTTAATAGAATTTATTAAGAAATAAAACAAAACCCGTTCATAGATGATTAAATTTCTTGATTCCTTGAAACTACAGTTTAATGATTTATTAAAACAGACAGGTTTTTGATTAAAAAGTATCTATACTACCACCTGTCTTTCTTTTCTGAATATTAACCTAAAGATTTTTACAAAGCACTTGTTACGTAACGGAATTGAAGGGGGGGGGGGGGTCCCAGATAAGCGTGACGGTCCTGTTACATGAGGGGAAGGGGGGGGGTCAAAAAATTAGGAATTTTGCGTTACGTAATTTGTGGACGCCCCTATATGGAAAAAAATAAAAGAACAGGACGAGGAAAGGATGTTTTTAAAAAGGAAAGGGGTATCGCCCTCAACTCGCGTATATTTAGTAACCGTTAGCAACAACAGCCAGAGGCAGGCAACCTTTATTAATCAAAAACCCAATTAAACGCCTCCTTACGAAGCTATGTATTGTTTTGTTATGTATTGTTTTTGTTGAGTTTCAATCAACTTGGTAACAAATGGCGACTCTGCGGTGTTTGGCGAATGAATAGGTATTGTTTTATTCAGATTGAGTTTTATATCAGTAGATGATTATTATTTTTAATTATTTTTCACACCAGCTCGTAAAGCCTTTTGTTCAAGATATATTATATTAACTTTCTTAGTTATAAGATTTCTAATTTTAAATTTTGACGACCGGTCTGGCCTAGTGGGTAGTGACCCTGCCTATGAAGCCGATGGTCCCGGGTTCAAATCCTGGTAAGGGCATTTATTCGTGTGATGAGCATGGATATTTGTTCTTGAGTCATGGGTGTTTTCTATGTATTTAAGTATTTATAAATATTTATATATTATATATATCGTTGTCCAAGTACCCTCAACACAAGCCTTATTGAGCTTACTGTGGGACTTAGTCAATTTGTGTAATAATGTCCTATAATATTTATTTATTTATTTAAATGTCACGAGTCTCATCTGTCACCTACTATGTATATGGAGATATAGTATTTTTAACCGACTTCAAAAATAGGAAGAGATTCTCAATCAAAATGAAGCTTCAAATCAAATCAAATCAAATGGGAACTCTGCGGTCTTCGGTTTTTTTACGTTCAGATTGAGTTTTATATCACATTTTAAGTTATAAGACTTCTAATTTCTAGTGTTTCGAGCCTCATGTACCACCTATTGTGTGGAAATAGTATTTTTAACCGACTTCAAAAAATAGGAAAAGGTTCCCAATTAAACAGCAACATTTTTTCTTTTTATTATGGCAATAACACGTCAAACTAGTTCCAAAAAAAAACATGCATTTTTAAATAAACCACACATTTTTAGCATGTCGTTTACAAACTCTTTACGGAGTAATAAAAACCCCGTACTTAAACCCCTTTGTTTACCCCATTCTAAACAGATTATCATAATTATTCGGAAAACACACGCAATAATACATATTATACGGTAATTAAGCCTCCTTGACAAAGATTTAAGCTTTCTTTAAACATGTGCGTACAAAAACCGGCCTAATCTTACCCTTACATCCTCTATCCTATTCACATTGCTTGCCGAGTTGACGGAACTTAGAAACTTTTATAAAACTAGCTTTTGCCCGCGACATCGCCTGCATCGGACGATGATGATGATCAAGGCAAGCTCCGCCAACTTTCACCATACAAACCGAGTTTCGTTCTCATTTTAAAACGACGTGTTGGATTATAATGAAACATTGCACATATATTCACATGAGGTATATCTAGTCTTTTAATTAGTTTATATAGCTCCAGTTTATAAAACTAATCAAATAGAGCAAAAATAAGTTTATATGAAAATCTTAAATTCGCTGTATTTTTTTTAACTATAGTATTTGAAGCTATCTAATTACAGGACTAGATATAGCTTATCCTATTGTACGGTCAACCAGTTAGAATCCTAGGCCACTATAGAACCTTGTCGCTTTAACTACTCTATACACGACATGCATCACTCAATAAGCACTGTCGTAGAAGTCATTATGGCATGGTTCTATAGTGGCCTAGGAATCAAATTGGTTGACCGTAAGTACAAGGTTTCGGAGCATCTAGCTAGTCGGTTCAGAATAAGAGCATAACTATGCTTGTATGAAGAACCGAGCTTGGGGACTTTGAAGATATTTTGTTTCTCTAATTACAGTTTCATTTTCTGTGTGTACAGTCAGCATCAAAAGCAGCGGATGAAACAACGCGCCAAAAGTATCTGATATTCCGGATAACTTTTTCAAATATAGATAAATCTCTAAAATTCACATTCAAAACTATATCTTTTACAAGCTTAATCGTTCTACATATAAAACCATCAAATTTTGCTAAGCTGTAAAGTGGCTGATAGACGGGCGAGTAAGTTCGCGAACTTATGGCTCGATGACTTTTTTCGCTTATAAAGTACGCGTACTTAGGCTGACACACGAGCGAAAAAGGTCGTTGAGCTGTAAGTTCGCGAACTTACTCGCACGTCTATCCGGGACTTTACAGAATGATACTTTAGACACCTTGTTTGATCCGCTACTTTTGATGCTGACTGTACAATAAAATGTTTTTGCTTTTAGACTTTGATTGCAACGAAATATCCCTGCTACCAAATGTCTAAGCTCCGGACATCTATTTAGACGTTTGCGACAGCAATGCAGCCGGCAGTAATGTCGCGCTGCAATACTGCTGCGCTATTTAGTCGGAATCGGAACGATACCTTTACTCTGCTCGCAATACATGGAACTCGAGTCCAAGGACTGGGTATAGCTGTTACTGGCTATAACTACTTTCCAGGATTAGGCAAAAGAAAAAAAAAACTTTTGGGCTGCCTGTCCACTGAAGCAGTGTAAGGTAGCGGAGCGGAGAGCGAGATAAAAATCTACCAACCTAACTGCATAAAATCTCCGCTGCCCTTTGCACTATTGGCTTTCTAAACATTGTACTAGAATGTTTAGAAAGTCATGCAATAAGTAACATTTTACAATTATAATCTTAAAGGCCGGCAACGCACTTACAACCTCTGGTGTTGTGGGTGTCCATGGATGGCGGTAATCGCTTACCATCAGATCCGTCTGCTCGTTTGCCTCCTCTATCATAAAAAAAATAAAGGGGGCCTACCGCGAAAACCGAAATTCGCAAATTGCGGGGCTCTTTCTCTTTTATTCTCACTAAGACGTAACTAGAGTGACAGAGAAAAATGCCCGCAATTTACGTACTCGATTTTCGCGGTTATAGCCCAGATATTGTTGATTTATTTATATATTTTAAACGTGGTTGCATATCAAAACAGGTACAAATGGTGGACTTAAATGCCTTGTGGCATTTTCTGCCAGTCAAACATGGGGCCAAACAGAAACATGTTAAGATAGCGGCAGTGAGAAGCGTTTAGAAGCAAACAAGTATTACGTAATACATAACTATACCTTATCTTTTTCGTAATATATAAATAGTTCAAAATAAAATATTATACAAGTATACGAAAATATTTCCACCCAATGTATCCGTCAATCAGTTTAGCGATTTGTAAATAATACAATATTCTAATTGAACTTTACAACAAACAAAGAAAGCCTTCGTATGAAACACCAAAAGAGGCAGAAGTTAACAACGCTCAATGTCAGCTGTCAATTTGCTTTTTCATTTGTTTATATTATATTGTACAATTATGTCGGAGGGGTGCTGACTTGCAGCGAGTGTGGTCGTACATTTGCTGCAAAAATTGGCGCTCTCAGCGGTAGAACGCAGTCGCTGTGGTCGAAAACGGCTAGGAGATGATGATGATAATGATTGTATCGTAATTATTGAAGTCGTTTTCTCTACACATGTGATCTTGAGTTTAATGTTATCTGCAATGAAAGTTACTCGACGAGAGAGAAGCTAATGTCGAACAGTGATGAACTATTTCGATTAACAATCTTCTTTCTCGCGTTGTCCCGGCATTTTTGCCACGGCTCATGGGAGCCTGGGGTCCGCTTGAACTAATTCCCAGAATTGGCGTAGCCACTAGTTTTTACGAAAACGACTGCCATCTGACCTTCCAACCCAGAGGCCAGGCCTTATTGGGATTAGCCCGGTTTCCTCGTGATGTATGCCTTCACCGAAAAGCGACTGGGAAAATATCAAATGATATTTCGTACATAAGTTCCGAAACTAATTGGTACGAGCCGAGGTTTGAACCCGCGACCTCCGGATTGAAAGTCGCACGCTCTTACCGCTAGGCCACCACCGCTTTTTGTATCTCGGTTAATAATAATGATGATAATTTTACACTGGATCGTTCGTAAGCCCTCGCTCGCTCACGCAGCAGTGTGAGCACTCGGCCGGGAATGAATCCCGCTTGTGATAAAACACCTCTTTCTGGCCGCGCGCTCTGTGCGAATTAATCACTTGTTTCTTTCTTGCCGAGGACATACAGCCCAAACCGGCGCCGTACATATTTAAACTTTAAACCCATAGACCCACTGGCACTAAAAATCCGCCATTTTGATTATCTTCCAAAAAACGAAACGACAGAAAAATTAAATATAATTACCGAACATGTTCGCAAAATTTCACGAGAATCGGTTAAGAAATGCGAACTGCAGGGAAAACCATCATTCATCATTGTGACATTGATTGCCTGAATCACAACTACTTCTGTTATCATAAGGATATAACTATCTCTCATTGGAATGACGTTAAATCCATGTTCGATCAGTAACATTTTATATTGATTGAATTGGCCTGTAACCCCCTTATTCATAAACGTCTACTAAAGTTACGAAGCCGCTAATAATCGTTTGTCCCTTTCCATTATACCAATACGCCGGAAAGGGACAAACGATTATTAGCGGCATCGTAACTTTAGTAGACGTTTATGAATAAGATCTATATTCAAACAATTTGATGTTAAGAACAGAATAAGAAACGAACGGAAATAAGAAGAGATCACAGTACCTCGTCAGTGAGATAAAATGATTGAGTTTCCCTCGTGGAACGGGCCCGCTATATGTTTTATGATCTTCTTATCTTCTGTCTCACTAATCAATGTTAGTCAGTGTCCACTCAAAACAAAATAAAAAGCATAAAGCCCGAAGTTGGAAGGCATTTATATTTTAACTTTAAAATAAAATAAAATGCAGACACGATGTATCGCCCATGATAGGTTTTTGTCAAGTGGTATTCTCAATATGGAAAATTATTGAATGCAGTTTTGAAGGAATGACCGGTGAATGATAGAACTTAAATTGAGATTGCGATATTTATTAATAAAATTATAAATGATTTTACAAGTTACACAGTAGTATATACATAAGTATCACAAAATATTATTATTACTAGCTGTTATCGTTAGTCACAGTTTAGCAAATTTGGTAGGTTATAATGGTACATTTTCATATCTTAATTTTAGTAGTAGGTATAATTAGGTACATAGTTTTAGATTACATCATTTAGTTGGAGATATCAGTGGCCCTTAACATAAACTAACACAATTAACATGTTCTTAAATTTGACGTAGGTATAGTGTTGCTAGATTATTATATTTAATAATCAAACGAACTTACCTGTGAAGTTTGATTACAATTATGCGAGTATCCAAATCCAAGACAACAAATATAATTTACTAGCAGCAGTACACGTTATCGTGCAGTCCAAGTCACACATTTTAGAGATTATAGTTAGAGCAATGTTATAAGACAACAGCAATCATTTACATATAGACCCATCACTGCCAGTCGAATGGAAAGGTTTAGAGAAGGTGTTATATCCAAGGTACCAGCACTGGTTACAGGTGAGCAAGATCCTGATACACTATACAAGGAACTGTCGAATGTGATACATGACGTCCACAAGAATATTTTTAAAACAAAGACTCTAAAGCAAGGATCACTGAAAACAAGGTTTAGTGAATGGGCCACAGTGGGCATCCATAAGAGTAGGAATAGATTGTATGACCTGTATGAAATGAGGAGCATTAACCATGACGAGAATTTTGCAGAATATGTAAGAAAATATTCAAAAGTGTTTAAGAAAGTCTGCGCCGCGGCTAAGTCTGCTTTTATAGGTCAGAAAGTCAGGTCAGCTGACAATAAAGTAAAAGCTACTTGGACTGTAATAAACACTGAAACTGGAAAAACGAAACCCCGTGATGGCCACTACAGACTGAAAGTTCAAGACCGAATATTGTCTGCAGACCTGGATGTTGCTGGCGCCTTTCAACACTTTTTCACCAACATAGCCACAGATGCTACACGGAACTTGAACTCCTCTGTAGCAAAGGCTGGTGTTTACTTGGATACAAACAATGTCAAGAAATGCAGCATGGAATTATACTTCCAATATACTGACCCCCATGAAATCATTAAAACGTTCAAGTCCTTGAAATTAAAGAATACTGAGGACCTTTGGGGGATCTCTGTGAAAGTCATGCAATCTGTAATCGACGTAGTGGCACCGTATTTGGCCGATATATTTAATGCTTGTGTTAGAGAATGTGTATTTCCCGATCTGATGAAGTACAGTAAGGTCATTCCTCTATTTAAAGCGGGCAGCAAAGATGACCTTGGAAATTTTAGACCTATTTCAATACTTCCTGTTCTCAGTAAAGTGTTTGAAAAAATTGTATTAAACCAATTGCTTCGACATTTCAACTCGAATGAACTACTTCAAGATCAGCAATTTGGTTTTACAAGAGGTCGTTCGACGACTGATGCCGCCTCTGTACTAATCAAGCACATATACGACGCCTGGGAACACTCGCTAGATGCTATAGGTGTCTTCTGCGATCTGTCCAAAGCATTTGATTGCGTGGAGCATGACACACTTCTACACAAGCTGAAGCACTACGGTCTGTCAACGGAAGCTCTAAGCCTTGTTAAGTCTTACTTAAACCAAAGAACCCAGAAAGTGGTTGTAAATGGAACGGAGTCTACTGGAATGACTGTAAAGCTCGGAGTTCCACAGGGTTCAATTTTGGGTCCTTTTCTCTTCCTTGTATATATAAATGATCTGCCGAACCTTGTAAAACATAAATGTGAGATAGTCTTATTTGCTGATGACACCTCACTAATTTTCAAAGTTGACAGGAAACTGAGCGATTATAGCCAAGTCAATGAAACTTTGGAAAAGGTACTAGAATGGTTCACAGCAAATAACTTACTTCTTAATGCGAAAAAGACGAAATGTGTCAAATTTTCGCTGCCGAATGTAAGAAAATCTGAAACTATCATCACATTAAATGGCGAAACGCTGGACCTTGTCGAGAATACGGTTTTTCTGGGCCTTACTTTAGATAGTAAACTGCAATGGGCCCCTCACATATCTGCCCTGGCGAAAAGGTTGAGCTCTGCCGCGTATGCAGTAAGAAGAATCAGGCAGTTTACTGACGTGGAGACAGCTCGCCTAGTTTACTTCAGTTACTTTCACAGTATTATGTCTTATGGCATACTGGTGTGGGGCAAAGCAGCTGACATAGAAACCATCTTCGTTCTTCAGAAGAGGGCAATCAGATCCATTTATACCATGGCTTCTCGTGACTCACTGAGAGAACGATTCAAGGAAATAGATATTCTCACAGTAGCTTCACAATACATACTAGATGTGATAATGTATACGCATAAGAATATAAAGTCCTTTAACCCTCTGCAACTGTGGTGACTTTTTTAGAGAGATTCTACTGATGTGGAGTCTATCAGACGTCATTTTCGATAATTCATTAAAAATAAAGTAATGACAAAATGGTAGCTATTGTTTTATAAAATATTAATTTCATTAACTAATTAATAAATTAAATTGTAAAGTGTGTTTTAAAATAAAACACGTAAGAAATATATCATAAACTTTATTGAGACCACACTTTCTTGTAATTTGTACTTAGCCTCACAAAAATTTTTTTTTTTTTTTAACAATCAACAACTTCTACTAAATTAAATAATTTACCGTCTTTTTAACATTGTATTTATACCTAGAACAAAAATTGAGAAAATCTAAAGACAGAATAAGAGACAAATCAGTGTTGAAGTTGGCACTTATTTCAGAGATTTATTTTACAATCAACGTATATGTGGTCCAAACATTGAAAACATATTGCTTTGTTGCACACACAACAGGCAAATTTTGTCTGCATCTTGAGTCTAGCAGGGCATATGGTGCGTCCAGATGGACCTGGTGCTGGTCGAGGGTGAGGATTGGGCAAATAATTTCCGAAAACTCTTTTAATTGTTAAGCGTAGTTCTCTCGGTAGTCTGTCATTATATACCCGTTGTTTTAAGCTCGGGAGTACTGATAATCTTGCTAACGACAACAAAAATTCACCTCTCCGTAATTTAGAGCACCGAAGCATCCCTTTTACAGCACATAAGCGTTAGTACCAGCCAGATCTAAAACCCTATAAAATATGGTCATGGGCCAGCGACATGTCTTTCGGCTGCTCGTATAAGTATATCGATAATCTATTTTTTATCGATTTCGTCCACGCCACCCTTATGTGATTGTAGTCCATGGTCATAGTGGGTGTTTGGGTTACCTCGTCAGTACTTTGTGCGCGATGGTAAGAAGAAATCAAAATCACAGCCTTATGTTTTCGGCACATATGACCGTAAGCTGAAGTCTTTAGTAAACCCATACAAAGAGCTCCCCGGTTCTCTGTTCTTATTTGGCTGAAACTCGGGTGGAATTTGTTGATCATTAGCGATAACTGGAGACTCATTATAGTTTCGTTTGAATGGTCTTCCTCGATTAGCTATCTTGAAATATAATTATTTATGTGGTTAGGTATCTCAGACACTATAGAAACATTAATATTTTTCTGAGGTGACGTGTGACAGACACTATACTAACATTAATATTTTTATGTGGTGACGTCTGATAGACACTATGAACAAGAACATAATTTTATGAAGTGAGGTATGTCAGACCCAGGACTTATTGCTGTACTCACGTCTGTTGGACACCCGTAGCTCGTATCTCCCGGTGTGTGCACCGTGACGCCGCTCAGGCGTCACTGTCCGATACCGCGAGTCATTTAAGGAAGGTAATGAGCGAGACAGAACTATATCGCGCCGTAGGCCGACATAGCAACAAGAAGTTTATTTGGTGGTGTCTGATATACCGCACATCAGCCGCAGAGGGTTAAGAAACTGTCTAATATCCATAGTTATAATACGCGAAATAAACATAAGTTAGTAGTCTCCAAGTTTCGTCTACAGAAAGTTAAAAAATCGTTCATGGGAAACTGTGTAACATTTTATAACAAAGTACCCTTAGAGGCATGGAACCTGCCCTATACTTCATTCAAGCAATACGTCAAAAATGCACTTCTCAAAAAGGGATACTATAAAATAGATGACTACTTGGGAGACACGGAATCATGGCCAAGTATCCAGTCTCAAAAGCTGTAATAGTTTTGCGTGCAGTGTCCCGGAGAGGCATATGGCGCTGTTGTTTCTAGCTGTTCAACCTTATGTATTAATGTTTGTTATGTTTTAGTTATTTTGATGATGACATTGACATATTAAATACATAGTAGTTATGTATTCTGTAGAACTAGTTTTAAGATTGTTAGCTTAACAGTCTCTTGACGTGAAATATGTATTTCATACAATTTTTTATTTTTTTTATTCTTTGACATTTGGAGAACCTTTACACCTCCAAATCTTATTATTGTGTATTATTATTTTTCTCAGACCGTGGGGACCTTATACATCTCCAAACTTAATGTATTAACCGTGGAGACTATACGTCTCTGTCATATTGTATAATATACTTGACTTGGTACATACTAGTTATGTACAGAATGTAGCATTAGTTTATGAGACTGCTAGTTTAACAGTCCAGACGCGGTTTATTTATTTAGTATAAATTTTATTTTGACACTTGGAGAGACTTTACACCTCCAAATTTTATTAATATTAGTACTCTGACATTGGGGACCTTTTACATCTCCAGATTTAATGTGTTTTTAACCATAGAGACTATACATCTCTATTGTATTGTAGTAATTATTTATTTTAAGATTATTATAATGTAATGTTTACCCAGGTATTGGCTGTTGTATTTATAAAATGTTGTTATGTATTTTTCATGTCACTATATGATGTTACTGTAAATGTTGTATTGACTTGTAAAAGAGCCCTTGAGGCCTACTTGCAGAATAAAATTTTGAATTTTGAATTTTGAATTTTGAAAAGCTAACGTTTGAAGTTATTAGGAGTATATAACAGCGTGATATGAGTACGAATCATAAATTTGGGTTAAAGGGTTTACAGATATATTTTTTCCTATATGTTGTTTACATACAGCATTTCTTTGTCTGTAAGGGCAATGACATTGCGTACATTTTGTTTAAGGTATTTTAGGCCGCATTAACACCTATTAAATTACCTCAGCGTAACAAGAACCTCCTTTATATTTCATTATTTTTACAAGTCCTGTAAACTTTAGCTCAACCTTAAATATTTTTGCTCTTTAGTCCCTTATATTTACATGCGTAAAGCTACTTCCAATACTATTAAAGTCTTCAATCATTACATTGGCATCAACACTGTTATAGTAGAGCAACGTTATATATCTTTGACGATATCATTTTGAGATATGTATAATGACCGACTGTAGACCGAAGAGCGAAGTGACTGAAGAGCGTAGCGACCGAGGTGCGAAGCGACCGAAGAGCGAAGCGACCAAAAGGAGCAAAGCAACCGAAGAACCAAATGACCGAAGCATCATAACCTCGACACTTAAAATGAAGCACATATAGCCTCGACGCTGCGGAAATGGAAGCCTCGATACGACTATTGTGGAATTGTATAGTACATATAACTTAAAGTGCGGCATATATCTTCGTCACTGCGACAGCTGCGACAGCGGACCCCTTGACACAATTATTGTGGAGTAATGATAGCATCCTCACTATGACGTGGGGCAAACTTAGCCTCAACACTACGAGAGCAGAGCCCTCGACACAATGATTGTGGAGTAATGATAGCCTCCTCACTATTAAAGTGGGGTACATATAGCCTCGACGCTGTGAAAGCGGAGCCCTCGACACAATATTGTGGAGTAATGATAGCCTCTTCACTATTAAAGTGGGGCAAATATGGCTTCAACGCTGTGAAAGCGGAGCCCTCGACACAATGACTGTGGAGTAATGATAGCCTCTTCACTATTAAAGTGGGGCAAATATAGCTTCGACGCTGTGAAAGCGGAGCACTCGACACAATGGTTGTGGAGTAATGATAGCCTCATCACTATTAAAGTGGGGCAAATATAGCTTCAACGCTGTTAAAGCGGAGCCCTCGACACAGTGATTGTGGAGTAATGATAGCCTCATCACTATTAAAGTGGGGCAAATATAGCTTCGACGCTGTTAAAGCGGAGCCCTCGACACAATGGTTGTGGAGTAATGATAGCCTCATCACTATTAAAGTGGGGCAAATATAGCTTCAACGCTGTTAAAGCGGAGCCCTCGACACAATGATTGTGGAGCAATGATAGCCTCATCACTATTAAAGTGGGGCAAATATAGCTTCGACGCTGTGAAAGCGGAGCCCTCGACACAATGGTTGTGGAGTAATGATAGCCTCATCACTATTAAAGTGGGGCAAATATAGCTTCAACGCTGTTAAAGCGGAGCCCTCGACACAATGATTGTGGAGAAATGATAGCCTCTTCACTATTAAAGTGGGGCAAATATAGCTTCGACGCTGTTAAAGCGGAGCCCTCGACACAATGGTTGTGGAGTAATGATAGCCTCATCACTATTAAAGTGGGGCAAATATAGCTTCAACGCTGTTAAAGCGGAGCCCTCGACACAATGATTGTGGAGTAATGATAGCCTCTTCACTATTAAAGTGGGGCAAATATAGCTTCGACGCTGTGAAAGCGGAGCCCTCGACACAATGGTTGTGGAGTAATGATAGCCTCTTCACTATTAAAGTGGGGCAAATATAACCTCGACGCTGTGAAAGCGGAGCCCTCGACACAATGATTGTGGAGTAATGATAGCCTCTTCACTATTAAAGTGGGGCAAATATAGTACCATGTCGACATCTCATTTATAAGAAAATATTTATTTAATATGTGTTTTAATTTTGAACTATTAATTAATGTGCATTATAAAATTACATTAAAACTTTAATCAACACAGTTAATACCGATTTTCTGTTTGATGAATACCTCGTTGCACAGTAAACCTAAGCTTATAAGTACTCACGGAAAGGAGAATTATTATTAGACGGAGTCCACAATATTACACAAATCAAATATATCTTTCCATAATATATTTCATTTTAAAATTATATTATATTATGTTAATCAAAGCTGTCTAATAATAACAAAGCGGGTAACTAACTGATGATCAAATTTAGGAGGCGACCACATCGATTGGACCCAAGACTCGACGATACCGCGATGTCCGATTAAAGCCTACTACCTAATCCGTCATGATCCATACGATAGATTCACTATGGCCCTCATATGGGGCATGGGGCGCACGGTATCGGAGCACGCATAGCACGTCCCGTTTGTATACGTCGATTAATGGCATTAAACACTTTAAACTGTCAGTCAGACTAAATAGTCTTCCAATGTCTTATAGATTGTGTATTGATTGACATTACTCCTGTATATTTCTGTGGCCCTAGTGAAAAAGGGTACAAGTCTCTGGCAGTTTAGGTATATAAGGGCATAAGTGTTACGTGGAACTTACACCCCTTTACATCTGCGCTGCCAGAGACTTGTACCCTTTTTCACTAGGGCCACAGATTTATACCTATAGGTATCCTCATAAGACGCTCATTAAACTTGTTGGTACTGTGTATGTACATTTGCATAAAGACGCGTTTTGTTATCATTCATAGGCACTTATTACCAATCGGCAAGGATTACCATTGTTATCTGTTTTATTGTATGATAGGATAGATCGGACATGGTAAAAGCCGCTTTCGTGAAACGATTACCTAGTATATATTAACTTTATTCAGATATGGTTTGTATATTTAAATCTGTACGCGAAAGCATCTCGTAAAAAAAAATTGTGAGTGAACATTGCATTTTATGCAATCATAAAATGAAATCTAAATAATATTATATTAGTAAATAATACTATAATAGTACGTATTACAATTATTTAAAGTTCAAATTGTAATCTATTTGTAGCCCCATACTAATTTTTCCCGTAATTTATTTATTCAAAAAAGAAGGTAGTTGTAGTAAGTGATTTCGTATGAACGTAAAAATTACTTACTTGATTTCTTAGGTAATAAGTTTATTACGCTAAACGAATATACCTACAATTTCAAATTGAAAATTTAACTGCCATGTAAGTATGGCAAACGAGACTAGACTTGCCGAGCTGAATAAACATCAATTTTTCGTTCGAGGGTACGGCGGTCGGCAGTTCAAATAATGTTTTGATTCTATACTTCTTATTCAGCGCACAATAAACATTAATCGAAACACAATTAGGTACACATATTTAGAGGAACACTATTTTGGCGAAAATACGTGTGACTCGGACTAACACAAAAACATGTAATGAGTACTGGAGAAGCGATGTCGAAGCAGGAACGCAGCGTAGCGAGTGAGAGGGACAGCGCGAACTTGTTTTTTAAATACTATAATCTCTAAAATGTGTGACTTGGACTGCACGATAACGTGTACTGCTGCTAGTAAATTATATTTGTTGTCTTGGATTTGGATACGAAGTATAATCCTCAATATCCCTGCTAGATCAGTATCACAATTATATTGTTTGAATTTGCCTGTAAATCTATATTACTTATTTATTTATTTATTTATTTAATCTTTATTGCACAAAAGAAAACCTTATAGTACAAAAGGCGGACTTAATGCCATGAGGCATTCTCTACCAGTCAACCACCAAATATCACCAAATTTTGTCTATATTCACCAAATTTTATCGAAATCTGACGTAGAGAAGACGACAACCACTGTGTCCGTGTGTCACAGTTCCAACAAAACAACCCTTTGTAGGCGTTTTAATGAAAAAACACAGTCTGCGGTCCGGGTTATTAATGTGGCAAATTTAAGCCGGTACCCTGGGGTCTCAGAATTATGCCCACAATGTCGAGGCAAAAATATCCTGCGTGAGATACGTTTATAATTGTTACGGCGAAGGAGGATTGATTAAATCCCTTAATGAAACATAATTATAGTTCAGGTCGCAGTTCGCTGAGCACTGCGCGGACAGCCGCGCGTGCCCGGGATCGCGGATATCACTGTGTTGTATACCAAATTTGTATACTGGATTTTATAAAGAATGACAAACAATTTGAAAAAAACATGACTTTATCGTTCGTAATAACCTACAAAACATCGTGTTGCCTGCGCTTAAACGAGGTGCACCCGGCGCCGGCAATTGGTTTTCGGACAATATTGTCGGCTTAGGCCGGCAAAATGACCTTAAGTGCATGTCAACTTACACCGAACTTTTATGGGTTTAATGCCGTATTTTTACGAATTTTTGAGGAAAGCATTAAACATACCTCGGCCGAGGCAGGGATTATCTTTATGTTCAGAAAATCACACTCAGCCGGCTAGTTCCAATTTCCCGACCTTTTCAAAATACTATTAAAATTAAATCGCGCGTCAATCGTATTCCCGGCCTGTACTAAACGGCGCAACTCCAGCAAAGTAACTTTCCAATTCATTCAACTTTAGATCAAATTTCCTGCGAGTTGCCAGCGCCGGCAATATGCTCATTTACCTACAGTTCCGTATTTCATGAATACTTGATTACTAGAAAACATCGCGAGTTGTTCTTAAGTCTGTATTTGTGTAAATACAAAGAAAGTTAGAAACATAATAAAACTTGCATGTGGATTTAGATGGGGGTGGAATTTTAGGCACAAAATTATAATCATTATTTATATTTTACGAAATAGACAAGGTATAGTCGACATGGTCCTATTGGGACCGTCGGTCGACTCCATCCGAATATTACTCAGAGTATGTGAAGGCTACGCTCTACAGCATGGTCTTAAATATAATGCGAGTAAAAGTGAGGTACTTATATTTAAGGCGAAAAAATATAACCCAAACACCCTGCCAAAGATCATGCTGGGGGGCGAGCCTCTTAAAATAGCAAAACAGTTTAAGTATTTGGGCCACATACTAACTGAGGAACTGAATGACGATTTTGATCTGGAGAGGGAAAGAAGGGCGTTGGCAGTGAGGGGCAATATGCTTGCCCGCAGGTTTGCACGTTGTAACAATTAAGTCAAGTTGACACTTTTTAAAGCATATTGTCAAACTTTTTACACGTGCAGCCTGTGGGTAAGCTTTACTCAGAGGTCCTATAACACATTAAGGGTGCAGTACAACAACATCTTCAGGATGCTGCTGAGGCTGCCAAAACACTGCAGTGCATCAGGCATGTTTGCCGAGGCACGGGCGGATGACTTTTTTGCCATAAGGCGGAAAAGAATTGCCTCGATGCTAAAGCGAGTGCGTGGCAGCAGCAACTGTATGCTGAGGGTGTTGGCGGAGCGCCTGGACTGCCCACTAACAAAGTACTAGGTTGATGTGGTCATTGGTAGGACCAAGTAGTGAATAAATTATTTTCACTGCTTGCTTCTGCCAATCGAATTGTTTCACATTTTTTTTTTTTTTGCATTTTTGGTCTCATTATACTTAGTATGTAAATTAACTAACCTAGTCTTTTTAAGTTTTACTAATACTTATATGGACACATGTCTGAAATAAACAATTTTTATTTTATTTATTTATTTATAGTTATATATTACTTGTTTGCTTCTAAACGCTCCCACTGCTGCTACCTTAACATGATTCCGTTTGGCCCCATGGTTGACTGGCAGTGAATGCCACGAGGCATTTAGTCAACCATTTGTACCCGTTTTGATATGCAATAAAGTCTAAAATATATAAATAAATAAATAATATCTGTATTTTACCTTAATTATATTAACGTTACGACATAGCAACATATGGCACAAGGTCACATTACCAGCCAAGACCAAAAATATTGTATGTAAATTTATTGCTGGCTTTTCTTGCTTCTTCTTCCCCGTATTGTCCCAACATTTTGCCAGGGCTGATGGGAGCCTGGGGTCCACTTGGCAACTAATCCCTAGAAGTGGCTTATTGGGATTAGTCCAGTTTCCTCACGATGTTTTCCTTCACCGAAAAGCGACTGGTAAATGTCAAATGATATTTCGTACACGAGTTCCGAAAAACGTATTGGTACGAGCCGGGATTTGAACCTTCTTCATTCGCACAACATGAAGATTCTTTTTAATATTATACAAGAAATTAAAATTCAAAAACATGAAATCCGCGGTTTTGAGAATGCACTTACGCTCAGTTAGAGTGAGACAACACGAGCCCACGGGACCTTAAGTTTTATAATTAATGTGATTTCCGCACAACTGCGTTTCAAGGCATCATTTCACTCGAAGCGATGGCGGTTGTTTTAATCTTTAACTTTTTAAACCGGAACTTTCATTGTAGTCTGCAACAGACTGAAAACCTGCCTTCTGCCGTTCTGTGGAGCTGTTTAATAAATATTACCTCCGGCTGTATTTCCGGGTATTTAAGTCTTCTTTAAAACAAATAAATAAATAAATATGATAGGACATTATTACACAAATTGACTAAGTCCCACAGTAAGCTCGATAAGGCTTGTGTTGAGGGTACTTTAGACAACGATATATATAATATATAAATATGTATAAATACTTAAATACATAGAAAACATCCATGACTCAGGAACAATAAACATCCATGCTCATCACACGAATAAATGCCCTTACCAGGATTAGAACCCGGGACCATCGGCTTCGTAGGCAGGGTCACTACCTACTAGGCCAAACCGGTCGTCAATAGAAAACCGGTCGTCAAAACAAGAAAGCATATTTTCCAGTTGCCTGTACAGTAGGGTGTCTCTTATTTTGCGTTTTTATTATTTAACAACCCCCTAAATATAGCTCCCCCCCACAACAATCTAAAAAAAAATCAGGACATTCCTAACAGGATCCCGTGCCAACTTGCGCAACTGAAATTCCCATACAAATTACTACGGACAAATGGGGTTAGAGTAATTATTAAATTTTTCATTGGCTTTGTATTCGCATCGTGATTTTTTTTGTTAAGCAATGTTTATATGGCAGTATTATACAAGGTCGATATGAAAAAAAAGAAAAAGAAAAAAAAAATTGCCATTTTCATACATTTTATGGGAGAATCGCATGAAAGTCGGCACACACATAGATAGATAGATAGATAGATAATCCGTTTATTTGTTTGCCACAATACACACAGGAAATACAATTAATAAAATGACAAAAAAAACAAATAATACAAAATTATATGAGAGAAATACACATTTATACAAAATAGTAGTAGAAAGAGAAAAAAATAATAATACATTTAAATAATACTGTTCCATACATATAGGAAATGTTGTGTGCGTCGCAGCAAAACAAAAGGGTTCTGGCTCAGTATTACGCTTCACCCTATGGGAGAGGCACTGATATTCTGCCAGGACCAGATCACGTCAACCAAGATACAGTGTAAAATATGCAATATTCAAAGTTAGTACTTACCTAAATACCTTGTTTATAAAACTAGTGACATAATTATCATTGAAAGTGAGTACTTGCAAACGTATGATATTGAAGTGTCAGTGTCACATATTTTCAGAATGTTTTGGTTTTAAAATAAATCGGTGATTAAGCAATATTCATTTCAGAAAACCGTAAAATAAGGGACATCCTACTATACGGTCGCCGTCAGAGAGCGTATCAACTTTTTGACCGACACAAATTTCTGTCCACAACATTTAAACTTCGTTGTAAAACGCATGAATCATAACAATTAGAAATCACATTATTATATCTGTCCGCTTTCATATTTTTGAAATATTATCCTTAGAATGTTAATAAAAGAATTTATTTGAGCTTTTACGTAAATTACGAGTATTATTCAGAAATGTGCTATTCTGTGGAATTTATATAAAATATTGTTAGATTTGAGAAAATATTTTCACTGAAAACAAGACGTAGATTGGAAATGTTACCAACATTGTACGAGTAATATAAGTAGGTATGAACACACGAAAAAGTAAGAAAAATGTTACCAAATTTATACAGTGTGTCCCTAGCTATTGGCCAAAGCCGAAATGTATTTCTGTTTTTAGTATTTGTTGTTATAGCGGCAACAGAAATACATCATCCGTGAAAATTTCAACTGTCTAGCTATCACGGTTCATGAGATATAGCCTGGTGACAGACGGACGGACGGACGGACGGACGGACAGCGAAGTCTCAGTAATAGGGTCCCGTTTGACCCTTTGGGTACGGAACCATAAAAAGGCTCCTTAATAAATAACGTTAAAACCGGACCATAGTTGTATCACATTAGATAATAAACCTGGTACCTAAGTTATAAATAGGTACCTATTAAGTAAAATGTATATTGATGTATATTGGCGCAAGCGGGAAGAAAGAAAAGGTCGTTTTCTAGGAAGAAATCATGTGAAAATTAGATCAAAGTGAGATCAATTCCCAAAGTACAAATGCCTAAAGTATACGCAATATATGCAAAAGTATATTGATAAAATATATCTTCGAAGTATATTTCAAACTACATATTTACAAAGATGGTACACGTACACCATTTTCGCTAAATACACAAATCTTTTTTTTCAATACCTAGTAGACATTAATATGTATTATTTAATTTCTTATTGGTTTAAAATTGGTGTTTTGATTTATTTCTATCAATATTTTTTATTCTATGATATATTTATCTTACTTTTTTATGTATTGCACGAATAAAAATACGTCAAGGAATGCACCAAGGCCATTTCAGTCTCGGGATATTGGCGCTCACACTGCCGCTTTCGAGCACCAAACTACCTCGACAGAAATGGGTACCTTTCATCCCTAGGTTAACAATCTGCCAATTCTTTTGCACACCTCAATAAAATACAGATAACAACCTTAAAAGTCCAGGTATACCTCTACTTTTTAGATATAGGACCGCGTTATATATAGCACAAACGCGGTCTTATCTCTACAAAGCGATATCTCACAGCCAGACAGCCTTTGGGTAGTGGAGTAATCTGTGCAGTCTGTGGTTCTAGCTAGGTTATTTTAGCAAAGATGTGTAAACTAAACGCTAAGACTATTCGACCAATAGGTATATACCGATTTTAAAATTACGATTTTCAATTGTATTGATATAATTAGAAATACAATTTTGTGTAACTTTTAATCCCAGAAACTCACTAAATCTATAACTCTTCAAGTGCATATGCCGTTTTTGAGTTATTGAAATTTTGATTTTATTTCAATTAATCAAATTTGAAATTTAAATGACATAGGTAATCGGTCGGGAGTCGACGGCCTACCACTTCAACGGATAAGCCTTCAAGAAGAGGGTATACTCCCATCTTAAAGGCCGGAAATATACTTGAAATCCATCTGGCCTTGCAGGTGTCCTAGAGTGACGGTAACTGATTAATATCAGGCGGTTCGTCTGCCCGTTTGCCTACTATATCATAAAATACTATTTTATACAATCTCGCACCTTACTTAGGCAACTAAGCAAGATTCGTTGTACACGGTACTTGACTGCAAAGCTTGATTATATCACTATTGTATACTATACTTTTTCTACGAGTAATCTAAAATAATACTTTTTTTACTATAAAACCTAAATAATTAATGAAAATTAGTAAATATAAGAGTAGTAAACAACAAAATAGACATAAACGCGTGATTCCCGCCCGGTGCCCCACGCCCGATTAGTATTATGTATGGGAGCGCGGCGGCACGTGATGGGGCATTTTTTTACAGTTGACTAGAGCGTATCGAAATTAATCTTATAGTTGAGTGGGAGCATATACATGAAAAGTATGCATTTTTAGTTTGGTATACGAAATCTTAATTCAACTATTGCAGTCTGCGACTAGAGAAAATTACTTTATTTGAGTTTGAGTTTCTTACTCGGACGTACGTTTGAACTAGATAATATAAATATCACAAGCGGCACATGAAAAAGTGTCGTATAGAGCCCTCGCGATGGGAGCAGCAGGCAGCCATACGAATGGAGTGGCGGGCTACTATAAATGCCAAAGTAGCTGATTTCGAAGCTCGTCGGCGCTTAGAGCTGGACGCCAAGCGCGACGATATAAAAGCCAGACCACCCGCGGCTATGCACTATAATTACGAAAATGGTGTGCTCACATGCCCGCAATGTTCGCGAACTTTTAGTAGCAAGATCGGCTACATCAGTCACTTGCGAGCACACCAGAGACAGCAACGGAGTTGATAGCAGTCGCCGTGGCCGAATCGGGCGTGGAGTTATTATTATTATTATTATAAATATCGAAAACTACCGGTTTTGTTTTGTTTTAGTATGAATTTTTTTGAGATCAAAACGATCAATCACAGCTTCGACTAACATAAAAATTTTAACAGCTAATTCTGAAAATAATATCTGCGAATTCCTATAAAAATACGAATTGTTTACAAGTGAACATTTTTCTATTTTCTTTTTATCACTCTTTCAATTTAAAATAACAAGGATGCCTTTCGATAGAAAAAAAAACTGTGTTGTGTTGATATGACATGTGTTGGCTGTAATAAAAGGGTGAATGGTGGCACAAAATAAAACTTTGTGATGGTGGTATAATGAATGATATTATTTTATGAAAGATCAATGAATTGGAAATCATATTTCTACAATCGGAATAACCTCGGAATCCACGGACGCTAATGGGAAACATAGTTTGGGGAGTAAGTTCCCACATCTAAGTTAGTGGCGTGCAACTACGAGTACATACATGTATGTCATTTGCATGGACAAGCAATTGCTATGACATAATTACTAGGATATAATTATAACAATTAATTAATAGTAGTTTATGTGACTGCTACATAATAAAAGGCAATATAACACACGAGTGTGGGTTTAAGAAACGAACGAAGTGAGTTTCATAAAAGGATTACACGAGTGTTTTAATGCCGAATTATTTATTTAATATTTATTGCACAAAAGAAAACCTTATAGTACAAAAGGCGGACTTAATGCCATGAGGCATTCTCTACCAGTCAACCTTTAGGCAAAGCACATACACTATTTTATCTACACACATATTATAAACTTTCTATGATATATTCACTTACCCAAATTACAGCCAACGTTGGGGCACCGTTGCTCCCTTGGCGGAACTCGCGGATATGTGGTGGCGTCGCCGAAATATTTTTATAGCTCATTATACACGAAACGTTTGCTGTAGTTACTTTAAAAACAACAAAACATATTCATTTTATACTTCAAACTAATTAAAAGATAAACTCTACGTCAAATGGCGGTAAATGAAAACTTTTTTCACGCAAGTCATACATTCGTAGTTTTTTTTTTAATTCAGAGACAAACTAGAGTCGGGGGCCTATTTCCGTATCAATCGATATAATCTAACATGCGAGATTTGTCAAAATTGTATGCAATTAACATTTTATTTCGAACAAAAAGGCATCAAACCTGATATTTGAATAGAGGTCAAATCGAATTGCTTTTTTTTCAGAGATGTTCCAAATTTGAATGTCAAAACCAAATCGATTTTGATGTAGTAATGAAGCAATTACAACATCATCACAGATAAGAAATTTGTTGTAACAAAACAGTTTATTGTAATGTTCGCTATTATTTACGGATTTTGGAGGCATCATAGTGGGTTTATGGTAATATCTTAGTGATATTATGTGTGTAGATTAAAAAAAAATCCTCCCCCTACACATTATGCCAAAAAAGCCATTTTATGCTAAAAATATTTCACTCACCCTTCAGGGTACATTATTGCAGTAAAACCTTGTGAGCTACAGGCCTCGTAAATATCTATGGCTCCGCCATTTTGAAAGAATCCACAAAAGCAGAAAATTATCGAACCTTCTCACAAAATTTCACGAGAATCAGTTAAGGTAATACGAGGTAAAATCAATTTGATTTAGATTTGTTGGAGATGTGATCGGACAGTTGTTGAAAGTGACATTTCTGGTTATTCTTATTTTTCTTTTATAAAAATGGCTTCCATCAAATTTATGATGATTTTGACAATGTCAAAACTGGACTGGAGCATGACGTTAGGACTTCCGGTTCGAGCGCCATCTTGATGGTTAACCTCGTTATAAATTCCTTTGTCTTTTGTTCATTAATATTGTAAAGTGTAATATCTATAGCTTATTATACAGTAAACTAATATGGTAGTGTGCAGTGAATGGAAAATTAATATTGAAACGCGTTTAATCACCATTTTGGAGTCAACGGCCGGTAGTCCACGTGCTACTTGTAAAGTCCAGCTATCGCTTTACGAGAGCTGATAAAATCACCGTACACTGTCTTGTACTAACCGTACAATTTTGGTCTTATTTAAAGCTCCTAATACCTTGATACTGGCGAAATAGTTTTACTGGACTGAAGCCATAATTTTAAAAGAATGAATGAAAATCATGACGTTATTCAGAAATCATTTTTAGTTAAGTGATAGCTGGACTTTACATATAAAGACATTGGATGCCGGGTGTTAACCAAAGAATGGATAACTTAATGATGCTAATAAACAATTTTACTTGCAAATTATAGTTTCAGATGTTTACCCTGCCTCTTTTGGAATATACACCTTTTATGCCTCTAAATGAAAGGATGTAGGCCCTTTACAGTATCTCACTCTAAATAAACTACTTACATAATTTTAAAAAAAAGATAGTTTACCTTATAATGTAAGATATTTCTTAAAAGGCGGACTTTCTGTATAAAAATCATTCAAAAGCAACATCAAAAGATTTAATCTCATAAAACCAACCAAATAAACTGATCAAAATAAACTGATCAAAATAAACTGATCAAAATAAACTGATCAAAATAAACTGATCAAAATAAAAAGGAACAAATTTGTACGCCCATATGCAAAACACAGAGTTTATATTTGTATATTAAGACCCTTTGTATCACCTGTGTTATACAAATAAATGTTATTCTTATTCTTATTCTTATTCTAGCGTTGCAAAGAAGAAGAGGAATGTACGCCAATTCTGTCTTCACAATTTGAAAAGATTACGTTTTTTTTAATAATCTAGGATGGAAAAGAACAGACGAATCATCTGATTGTAAACAATTAGCGTTGCCCTTGGACACCTGAATCACCTGATGATCGCGTAGCTGGCCTGTAAGATAGGAAAACGCTCTTCTCTTGAAGGGTCATCATGGTCCGGAGATACCGCGGGCTACAGTTCATTTCACAGTTAAGCTGTTCGAGGCAGGAAGTTTTTGAAGAAACGCACAATTATATGCCTCTGCAACGCTACGTATATACTTTGGAGAGGACCGGCACATAACATTTTTGCTTGGCAAGTACGACCGTCAATAGGGCAATAACTTTACCTTCTTACTTGTATACGTACTTCGTCCAGACACAGTCAGAATGGAAGGGCTACGCTCTTTCTACCGTGCCTACTTTTTGTATGAATGTAGTGTGTGTACAACAAGAGTTAGAAATGACGAAAGAGCATGTTTACAACCTCTTTTAATTCAATTCTATTTATTTACTGCAATTATGTTCATTATAAATATACAGATGTTAAGAGGGAAGTATACCACGTCCATATAAAAAGAGAAAATTATTTCCATTTCTAAATATTTTCCATTATTTTTTTGTATTTTATTGACAAAATAAAAAACTAGGATTATTGGTTTTACTTTTTACAAAATATGCGTATCTTTTTTTTTTGTTAAAAATGTAATCTATAAACCTAGAATATATTATGATAAAGCTATTGACATCAAAATCAAAGTGATTTGTTGACATTTAGTTAGTGGAAACGGTTTTCTCCCAAAATGGAATTTCATAGAAGAAGTATACCCTTATTTCGTTAAGGTCGCAAGCTATATTCTTCCCTCTTAAATGAAATTTAATGTAGTCGGTACATGATACTGGTACGCTGTTAGGGCACAACAAATATCTTATACATTAAACTAACGAATACGGCAGTGTGTATTTACTTATAGCTACTTTAACATAACAAAAATTTTAAAAATTACCAGATATTTATCTTATTAAGAATTTACATTTGGATAAATAGAAATAGTTTATTCATGGCAAAAATAAACAGATAAAAAGAGGAAAAAAAGAAACTTATACATAACATTACAACGTATAACAGCACATTACATGAGACATAATGCCACGAAATGGTCCCGACTCAGCATGGTGTTGGCCTGGGTCGGCCAACGCTGGTCTTCCGCCGGGGCCATAAGCGAGTGAAGCACGGAAAGTACACAACATTTTAAAAAGGAATAATAAACAATAGCAATAACAAAAACAAATTGGAAAGAAATAAATAACAGATCACAGTTCAATTATATGTAAAAAAAAGAAATGATGGCTGGTACGGCCCATCCCATCCTCGTCGCCAATTTGGTATACAGTATGAGGACACGAGTGAAACGCACCGTAGCTATTTGCACACTGATTTATTGACAGGCCTACCGTGGGGTGCGCGGGCGCAGCCGCTGCTAACCATACGTACTAATGGCGATAAAAACTACAACGTGAACGCGACCATTTGACATAAATGTCGATGGCAGGCGCCATCTGTTACAACACACACAGCACGGAGCAAAAACAACAAAACAAGGGCTGTAGTTCACGTGTTATTAACTTTGCGATATCATTTCATTATCCAGATTATCATTTAAATATTAATTCAATGTTGAATAGCATTTGCAGCAGAGATTTTATAATTTGCAATTTTTTATTACTTACTTTATTTTTGCATCGCAGTCTATCGACCTGCCTTCCCACGTTGACCTATAATCGTTTATAATGTATTTGACTATTTGTTTACCTAAATTTATCTAAAATAATGCTCAAATTTTGCCTGGTCGAATTTCAAGAACATTATCATCTAATTCTAAGACTTCCCACCGAAAGTTTCCGTGTCAAATATCACAACGGTTCTAGGACTTCTTTCCGAATTACCAACAATTTGTTGCAAAATAGAACTCTGAAATCTTGGGTAAAGCCGGACAAAATTATGACAATCTGATGAAAAGAACGATGTCTAATAACTGAATTAAACTTTCTCGATTCGATTTCTACACATTCTTATTCCTCCTGCCCTTATCCCACGTTATGTGGGGTCGGCACAACATGTTCTTCTTTTCCATTCTCCTCTATCTTTCGTCACCTCAGCACTCACTCCTTTCTTTCTCATATCCTCTTTCACACAATCCATCCATCGTTTTTTGGGTCTACCATCCGCTCTCCGTCCATCAACATTCATTCCTAACATTCTTTTTCCTATATGGCATGGCATTCATCCCTCCTCATTTAATGCCCATACCACGCTAACCTACCACTCCTTATCTTCTCCGCTACCGGTGCAACTTTCAAACTTCCCCTTATATACTCATTCTTAATCCGATCCTTTCTCGTCACTCCACACATCCATCTCAACATTCTCATTTTCGCTGCGTGCACTCTTCTTTCATCCGTCACTTTCGTCGCCCAGCATTCTGATCCATACATTACAACAGGTCTCACTATCGTCCAGTAGATTTTCCCCTTAAGTTTAAGGGGCATTCGTGGATCGCAAGTTGTTCCAGAGACCTGTCGCCATTTCATCCATCCCGCATTTATTCTATTTTTCACGTCACGGTCGATGTTGCCGTCACTTTGGATCAATGATCGTAATCGATTTCTACACATTATTAACTAAAAAAAAAAACATAATTCTATCTAAAAATAATCATACAATTGTTTTTCTTAAATGTCATTCAAGGTGTCATTTGATATATCAACGTGTAGTGGCCAGCTAATTGATTGGTAAAAGAGGTTCTAGAATTTGTAGTTGGTAAACTGTAAAAATATTGGTAGCACAACTGCCCGCGGGCGTCTCGTATACATGAGAAACCAGTTTGTCTGTAACGTTTGTAACTTGTAATAGCTGTTTGTCTTATTATTTTATGTGTAGTGTGTAGGAGTAACGACTCAAAACTTGTCAAAAATTTATGAAAACCGTTACCATTTTTTTCTACCATTAAAGTTTTAGGATCAATAAAAATAATTTAAGGCACTGTATTTAAACACATATTTCAAATTTGATTTAATTCGAACCAGTAGTTTAAGAATTATAACTTGTCAAAGTTTCTTAATTTTGTCACTCACTCACTGACTGACCGATCGTCAAAACTCTAAGGCACTTTTAGCAAACAGAAGCTTGAGAATGAGTTGGCCATCGCATCGCAAGTAATACCTATTATATTAAAGTAGATTGTTTAGTGCGATTGCCAATTCAAGCTATTTATTTAAAACATAAAAGATTTTTAATATTAATATGGTCACTATAAGATATTGTTAGGTTAGCTAATTACGTAATATCTTAAGATAGAAGGTCCCTTAAGTAGGGACTGAATAAATTAACCGACTTGGTATTACTTACATGAATCTCACAACTTTTACGATAGGGGAACTGAAATGCGAGACTTGGTTTTTTTATAAGCTATGTTTTTGATGGCATAGTATGAATTATAATAATTATATTGTACTCTAATAATTATTCTGAGTCATGTCTTCGCTCTTGAACTTTACGCTCGGCTCTTATCCGGCTCAAGCCCGATTCAATACAACCTTTTGATTATTGTTGAGGACCCTTGTAAAGGTTTCCTTGTAAGGAGATTTCTTACCGATTCTCATAAGATGGACTCGGTAATTATATATATTTATCATTCCAAATCATAAATATATATAATTAATTAAATAATTCAAATTTGGAAGAATAAAGAGAACAGAGAGAAGAAAGAGAGCCTCGAACTGAAGTGGAGTAAAATACAATATGGTACCCTAATTACTCCAGAGTCATGCCTTTGCTGCATTTTATAACCGGCTCTTATCCGGCTGCGGTACTTATTCAATTGAATACATTCTTCTAATTATTGCTGAGGACCCTTGTAAAGGTTTAACGGTGCTGTTGAGATTTCTTCGTGGTTCTCATTAGATCAACTTGGCAATTATATATATGTATGTATCATTCAAAATCAAAACTTAACACGTTCCCTGTATGTGTGCTCCTAATTTAGGGTCATGAAGCTTTTTTCAGGAGACTGTAACTTTACTTTTGAGTTGCATTAACATGAGACACTTCATTCGGTTCTTGTTTGTTTGTTTGTTTGTTTAAACTTTATTGCACAAATTTACAAAAAGAGTACAAATGGCGGACTTAACGCCTTGAGGCATTCTCTACCAGTCAACCATTGGGCTAAACAGAAATAGTTAGTTTGGTGCAGGATTGTAAAGAGTTGATATGGAAATAGACACAAGTCGAGACTACTATGATACTATACTTACACAAATATATATTTTAAATATACCTACATATATACATATTCAATATATATAAATAAACATACATATATATATAATAATAATGTACCTATTGTACCGGAAGTGGGAGGAAACCAACCCTCGTGCGTCCGACACGCAGCCGCCGGATGCTACTGCCATGACTGACTTCTGGCGTAGCATCTGGTCGGTGCCTGTCGGACACACCGAGGGGAGTTGGATGAGTGTTGTCGAGCGTGAGTGCGAGTCCATCGAACCTATGGGGGCAGTCACCATCAGCCCCGATGACGTAAGTTGTGTCATCCGCACGGCCCAGAATTGGAAAAGCCCTGGGCCGGATGGATTGCACAACTTCTGGCTAAAATGGTTTCGATGCTCGCACTCGCGCTTGGCAGCACAATTTCAACAAGCCCTCGAGCTTGGTTCTCTCCCACCTTCCTTAACAACTGGTGTCACCTTCCTGCTCTATAAGTCCGGTAGTACCACGGAAGCGAAGAACTACAGACCCATCACGTGCTTGCCTACACTTTACAAGCTCCTTACATCCATTTTGAGATCAAAAATCAACGCGCATATTGTCGCTAATAACATTTTGGCCACTGCTCAAAATGGATGTAGGGTTGGGTCCCGTGGTACTAAAGAGCTCCTCCTCATAGACATGACTATTTGCCAACAAATCCGACGGAACAGGGGGGCCTTTTCCGCCGCTTGGATTGACTATAAGAAGGCCTATGATTCGGTGCCTCACTCATGGCTGGGGAGGGTCTTAGAGCTGTATAAAGTTAATACAGCTTTGAGAGCCTTTCTAAGCGCGTGTATGAGGCAGTGGACCACAGTCCTTCGTCAACCAGGAGGCGAGGATGACCGCCCTGGCCCGCAGGATTTTATAAGGATTGAGCGAGGAATATTCCAGGGTGATAGTCTGAGTCCTCTGTGGTTCTGCCTAGCTCTGAATCCCCTCAGCACCCTGCTGAAGGATTTGGGACTAGGTTGCCGGCTTCGGAGAGAGGGTGAAGTAATTTCTCACCTTCTTTACATGGATGACCTCAAATTATTTGCACCAAATAGCCAAGATTTGTTGGAGCTACTGAAAACCACCGAAGTCTTCAGTAGTGCCATCAACATGGAGTTTGGTGTCGATAAATGTGCGGTTATGCATGTACAGCGGGGGAAGGTTGTAAATTCAACAAATTTACAACTTTCTGAGACAATGTCTTTCAGATCTATCTCTGAATCAGAAACCTACAAATACCTTGGTATGACACAGTCGTTGGGTATTGAGGACGAGGGTATTAGACAGTCGGTGAAGGAGCGCTTTTTCAGTCGGCTCACAAAAGTCCTTAACAGTCTTTTGTCAGGAGGCAACAAAGTGCGCGCCTTCAACGCCTGGGTAATGCCCCTACTCACATACTCCTTTGGCATACTAAGGTGGACTCAGACCGAGCTGGACGCCCTGGATCGGAGGGTCCGACTACAGCTCACCACATACCGTATGCTACACCCACGCTCGTCTGTTATGAGATTGTACATCCCACGGAAGTTTGGAGGTCGAGGCTTCCTAAACGCCAAAGATCTCCACAACCGCGAGGTGTGCAATCTCAGGAATTATTTCCTTAACAACGAGTGTGGGATGCATCGTGACGTGGTGGCAGTAGACAGGAACCTTACGCCGCTCTCCTTGGCAAACGAGAACTGGCGCAAACCTGTGGTACTAAGTACTGCGGATCGCAAGGCGGCATGGGAGAGTAAGGTGCTACACGGGCGGTTCTACAAGGCCCTCACGGGACCTGACGTGGACCTGCTCGCGTCGGTGAACTGGTTACGATTCGGGGACCTCTTCGGAGAAACCGAGGGTTTTGTCTGTGCAATTGCGGACGAAGTTATGATGACGAACAACTATCGGAAATATATCCTGAAGGACGGTACGGTCGACATTTGTCGGGCATGCCGCCGTCCCGGAGAGTCACTCAGGCATATCATTTCCGGTTGTTCTCATCTTGCTAACGGCGAGTACTTACACAGACATAATCTCGTAGCCAGAATTATTCACCAGCAGCTTGCTCTTCTATACCGCCTTGTGGACCGCGAAGTACCGTACTACAAGTACTCACCTGCGCCAGTTCTCGAAAATAGTCGTGCCACGCTCTATTGGGATCGATCTATTATCACTGACAGGACTATTGTAGCCAATAAGCCTGACATCGTGATAATAGATCGATCGCAACGCCGGGCCGTGCTCGTCGATATCACCATCCCCCATGATGAGAATCTCGTGAAAGCCGAGAAGGACAAGTCCAGCAAATACCTAGACTTGGCTCATGAGATAACCGCCATGTGGGATGTTGATTCGACGATCATTGTCCCAATAGTCGTTTCAGCGAACGGTCTCATAGCGAAGAGTCTCGACCAACACCTTGAGAGACTCTCGCTAGGTGGTTGGATCAAGGGTCAGATGCAGAAGGCGGTGATCTTGGACACGGCGCGGATAGTGCGGCGGTTCCTCTCTCTGCAGCCCTGACCACCGGCAGCTTGGGCCCTGCCCCGCTGCTGGCGGCACACTAGGTTAAGTTTTTTACAATGTGTTTATATGTGTTTTGTATAGTATTTTTTGATGTATTTTTATATTTTACTTTTATATCCATATTGTAAAAAACATAACCTAAGAAGGAAGAGAAATAAAGAACATAATGTACCTATTAGTGTGAGATATCACGCAGACATTTAGTCACGAATGTTTTCAAATAATTGCTTACGTAACTTGCTTTTGAAAGAAAGCTTGCTCTGAGCCTGTCTGATAGGCAGAGGGAGAGCATTCCACAGACGTATTGCTTGGCAAGTGAATGAGTTGGACAAGAATCCAGTCCGATGAGGGAGGACAGCCAGCTTCAGAGTTCGAGAAGCACGAAGAACATAACCAGGACGGGCTGTTATAAATTCAAATTTAGACCTGAGATAACTGGGTGCAGCTGGGTCAAATAAAATTGAATACAAAGTACATAAAATTCGCAATGACCTGCGTTCACGAATTGACGAGCGTTTACGGCGAAAAGCAGAGACATGGTCATATTTGCGGAGGTTAAAAACGAATCTGATGCAATTGTTGAGGAGACGATCAAGTTTGGAAAGCGAGGCCTGTGTAATGTTAGTGCAACACACATCACCGTAGTCAATGATTGGTAATATTAGGGACTGAACAAGTAAAATTTTAGTACTTGCCGGTAAAAAGTTTTTATGCCTGTAAAGCGCCCGCAATGTATTGGTCACCCTGCGACTAACGTCAGACACATGTTGCTCCCATGTCAAACCACTGTCGATAATTAAGCCCAGATTTTTAACATGCGCTGACAGAGGTATAACGGTGCTTTCGAATAGGATAGGCGCAACGAGAGAAAGATCAGTTGACGAAAGTAAGCGGGGGCTTCCCAAAACTATACCTTGGCATTTCGTGGGGTTAACGGCGATTCCAAAGTCACGGGACCAAACAGCGATGCGGTTAAGATCGTCGTTAATTTTAGCGATTGCACATCCTATGTCTTTGGTATTTGCTTGCGTATAAAGTTGCAAGTCATCAGCATACAAATGGTAAGAGCAGCTAAGACTATTAGTAATCAAATTTATAAATATAGAGAAGAGAAGAGGAGAAAGTATGCCACCCTGTGGAACACCCGAAGTGAGCTCTAGCCAGTCAGAAAAGGACTGACCAGCGCGAACCGCCTGCCGGCGATCCAGGAGGTAAGAAGAGAACCACTCCGCGACTGATGATGAGATGTTTAAATGTTTTAGCGCAGCAAGTAAAAGATCATGATTAACCGCATTAAAGGCGTTGGAAAAATCGATTAAAACCAATACAGTTAGCAGAGAGTTCTCCATGCCGTGCCTCACATCCTCAACTACTTTCAGCAGAGCTGTCGATGTACTGTGTCTTGTCTGTTTGTCTGATTTAATTTCTGTGACAGTAAAATTGTTAAAAGTCAACCATCCAACATGACAAAATAACTGAAAATTTGCTACAAATAATGTTAACACCCTTATTATAAAACTCAATTTTCTCATCGGTTTTGGAAAAATAAAGAGAGCCTTTACGAGCGCGGTGAAATAGTATATTAAATAGAAAAGTAAGAAATGTCTTTCTTATTTGCCGCTCGAGGTGTGTTTTTTCTGTTCGACGTATGTCTCTGCATTTCTGTTTCCGCATGGAAAGCATCAACTTTCGGCACGCTGCTTCCTAATCACTCGCAGTCATGTCTCCGCTGCACTTTATGACCGGCTCTTATCCGGCTCCGGTACTTACTCGATTGAATACAGCCTTCTAATTATTGCTGAGGACCCTCGTAAAGGTTTTACGATCCTGTTGAGATTTCTTGCCGATTCCGATTAAATGGACTTGGTAATTATAAGGGGGAATGTAACGTACATAGTGTTGGGAGAAACTCAAGGGTTTTGAGCTTTAAAACGTCTGGTAAAAGTTACCGCCTTCGGAAATGGGCTAGCAATGTTGATTATCCATTTAATATATAGCAAAATATTCTAAAACATACATAAAAATCAGCCATGAGAATGTAAGAAAAGTTAGTAATATTTTTACCTACCTTTATCACCTTGTACCGGACAAATGGCCGTCGGGCCAATATAGCAAGTATGCAGACATTAACCCCCTTATTCATTGTCCCTTTCCATCATACCCCTAAATAAAGTGCCCATGTCGGTGACTAGTGCAGCATCGAGCATTAGTACTTCTACCTTACTAACATTATATTATCCCATACATTTTAGTCAAGAGAAAATAAGTAAGGTCTGGCGGCTCTGAGATCTTGCTCTATGTGATATTGTTGTGTTGTGACCGAAAGTGCAGTGCAATGACTAATAATATACAATCACCTAGTCACCAAGGGCATCTTCAAATTACCTGCATCTTAGGGCACATCTTGTAAACTTCATAATGTTTAAGAACCTAATCTGCGAAATTTATATATATGTGTGTAATTGAGAGCGCTGACCCCGTGTACACAGGTACAATACAGATTGTTACGGGTGTCTTTTTATTACTAAAGAAAAGCAAGATATATTACTTTGCTAATCCGCGAGAAAATAACGTGTTAGTCAATCAGTGCTAACCCGTTATACTTACTTGCGTATTTTTACATGCAATTCATGTTCCCACGCTCCCACCGCAAAAATAAATAGGCAAATAAATATAACAACCCACCACCAAAAGTACGAAACTGGAGTGGAGTGGAGTTTTGAGTTTTGTACTTTTGGTGGTGGGTTGTTATATTTATCTTGCTTAGTAATATATCTTGCTTAGTAATATATCTTGCTTTAATTAGCATGGATTTCCGCAAAGTAACGCCTGATTCTATTAATTATTCCTTTTTATTACCATTAATAAATAACCCATCATCGTCCTGGAACCTGACTTTCATTTGCAACACCGTTGAATGAGGTCCTTCCATCTGCCTCCTCGCAATTGAGTTATGTCATGTCTGACCACACCTTGAGGGGTCAATTATGTAGGTAATCAAAAAATGCGTTTACTTTCTGACATCTTACAGGTATGGACCTGGATGGAAACATTGTTAGTACTTAAACAAACTTAAAAAACTAAAATAAGAGGTTAAAACTAAAATAATGAACAACTTTTACTATAAGGTTAACCTTAACAACGTAAAAAAATGCTTACGTAATTTTAATTATTATTATTATTATTTTTTATTCATACGTTCTGGCTCATGTGGCAGTGTTTTCTATTACCAGATTTCTGAAGCACCATGATTTCGGAATTGTCTCCGAAGTAAAAGTTGGTCAGTAAGACCTACACATATTCTCTCCGGAGAGTATGGTCGCACATAACATTACCCTGAAGATATTTCAAGAATTCAATTCCGAAAAAACGTCAAGTTTTAAATCCTGAGTCGAATGGTTTATTCGTTTTTTTATCTCTCTCAAAAGGACTCGAGTCTCCAAATAAAGAGTCTGTCGACAATTTTATAGATTTTTCTTGTAATAAATTAATAGTAAAGCAACTAGAAGTTATTATTGTACGATGATGTATGATGAAGAACTTAAGTTTCGACTAAATTGTTAGTCAGAAAAACGGAACCGAGTCTTACAAAGGACTTATAAGACTCGAGTGTTAACCAACACTAGTAGTACATTCATATTAACTTATAATTATAACCTTAAGGTTAAAGGTACAAGGTCCATTGTTGAGTACGTTCACGCAGTTAACTGACAATTTGTAAACCTTAAGGCAAAGCCGTAAAGATCATAATTGGTCAGTAAAATTTGTTGGCTATTGGTAATGGCGTTTGATGGTTTTGTTTATCCGAATGGGAGGATAAATAGAATACATAAATATTGGCAAATTTACGCTAACAAATGTGAATGTATAGTACACCCATTAAGTTTTGCGTTTTGTAATATTTTTCAAACACGAAGGGTACGGTGACAGGCGCATCTCAATACGACTGGAGATTTGGCGTTTTAAGGTTCGACGACCTGTCTGGCCTAGTGGGTAGTGACCATGCCTATGAAGCCGATGGTCCCGGGTTCAAATCCTGGTATGGACATTTATTTGTGTGATGAGCACGAATATTTTTTCCTGAGTCATGGGTGGTTTTTATATATTTAAGTATTTATAAATATTTATATATTATATACATTTTTTTATACCACGACGGTGGCAAGCAAGCATACGGCCCGCCTGATGTTAAGCAGTCACCGTAGCCTATGGACGCCTGCAACTCCAGAGGTGTTACATGCGCGTTGCCGACACTTTAAAAATCTGTATAATATCGTTGTTTAAGTAACACAAGCCTTATTGTACTTATCGTGGGACTTAGTCAATTTGTGTAATAATGTCCTATAATATTTATTTATTTAAGGTTAAATATTGTAGACAGTTGAAACCTGTCACCGTATTCTTCGTGTTTGAAAAACGTCACAGTAGACAATTATATAACGAGTACACGTTTAAAAAACAGGAGCACTGTACAAGTTTTTATCATGCCTATTACATACGTGCATTTTTTGAAATTACCTAACATTATAAATTGAAATATACGTATTTATTATGTTTTATGCGCAGATATTGTTTCGTCCTACATGAAACTCGCCCTACACTCCATGTGTCACGCACTGTCATGTAGAAATGCATACAGAATTGCATTTGCATGCATTCCGACCAGCTAGACATAAAACACTTCAACGCATGATAGACGATGCATCGGGCTGCTATTCTCAAACAAAGCTTGGAAACTGTTTCAAAAATAGCGGTAAATAATACTAATAGTATTGTTCCTGTAGTGTATGGACGTTTCGAGCGTTTACGTCAACACAATCACTGACAGTTACAGTCAGTCGATGTTAGACCGCCGAGCAGAGCAGTCGTCCGCGTGATGTTTGTGTTGACGAACCGTTGGAAATAAATTATATCGTATGAATTACTGAGGTAAATACAGTATATTACAATTCCCATAGTCTTATCAACCACTGGCGTCATCCCCAGACACCTCCCCCATAGTCTGAAGTTCATTAATCTGAAACAAATCACCTACATGCAGCTGCAAATAGCTGCAATATTTAACACCTGCAGAATCTTTAGAAAGTTTTTGTAACAAGACCAAACTATACACGAATAAGTGCAGACATTAAAAAAAGGTGCATTTATGATTTTATGTCATCTACTTGGCTTTGGCTCGTAGCTAACATTAATTACCAACTTATGCTGAGATATAAAAACCAAAGAAAATAATAATAATATTATTATTTATTGTGCACAAAGAATACATGATTAAATACAGCAATTTAACATAAAAAACTAAGCAACAATAAGCGGTTTTATAGCTAAAATGCGATCTCTTCCAGACAACCTTCAGGTAGGTGAATACCGGTTTATTACGGTTTTACTCCGAACTATCATAAGAACGCGAACGTTTTATGAACTTTTTGTCAGCTAAATAAACCGGTTTATTCGGCTGGGTCGGTTGTGTGCCGCGTGAACGACGCTGACATAGGAAGAAACCAGTTTTTATTGTTCTAAACCGGTTAATCTAACAAGAACCTTATGGAAATGTTCTCCTGAGAACCGGTTTAAAAATAACGGTTACCAACGAAACCAAAATTAAAAGGTTTATACCTACTCCAATAATAAAGGTTTGGAGATGTAACCGCCTCGTCCTCAAACCACTTACAGGCGTATCCTGATTTTAATAACAGGATGTGAATAAGATATGGATTAGTTATGGATCTGATCTGTAAGTGTCAAAAGTGACGCGTTTGATTGATGAAATTTGGTTCTCTGCCTCTGGCTTGCCTTAGCCAACCGTCCAGAGTAGAGTCGCGAGAGCTGCGTTCTCGGGTGTAGATGTGGAAACGTAAGTGGTGAGTTGGCTGTATGCTTAATGTCCAGTGACATCTCTCTGCCCACACCGTTGCCCTTGAGCCATTCTAGATGTCGCTTTTTGTAGGGGCCCATCTTGTAGGGGCGAGTCTCCGTCTGCAGGAAATAAAATTGTATATCATTTTATTAGGTAGGCGTCTGATTTTAAATCCCATAGCCCAGTATTTAGTTCGTTGCTTCACCCAATAGTGTAGTTCATTTTAGATTCCAGCAACTCTTAATAGTCCTTACACCCGGGTGCTGAATCTGCGTGAGTCCCATGACACGGGCAGGGGCGGCATCCGCTTGGTTTAACCCTTAAATTTTATTAAAGAGTCAAAAGGGTCTCTACGTGTTGGCTTCGAATCCGCGCACACCTTCCTATTGTCCGGAACATCATTGTCCCGTGATAGATAAAGACAGGCTATTATCCATAAACGTTTAATTAATCTAAAACGAGAATTTTTTTGACTTCTATAAAAAGATAAGTTGACAGCGCGCAGCGGCGTATGAAGTTTAAGGGTCTACTGATAAATTGAGGAAAAATTTGATTACAAAAGTCAATTGTGATATAAATTCTAACACCGACTTTTTATCCGGAGACCCAATTCAAACATAAATTTTGATATCAAAAAGATTTGTCACCATTCGTCCGTACGTCTAGCTTGTGCCAGTACACTTACTTGCTGGCGCGATGACCTAAAATGAGTCTTGAACTTCAACACAAGAGCACGCCACTTTGCTCTGTCTAGAGCAAACTCACGCCAGCTCTCGCTGACGTCAAGCTCACGGAGATTTGCATCCACTCCGCCCGCCCAACAATATTTAGGATGATGTACAAGCGGTAGAACGGCGTCAAGTTGGCCAACTTAAGTAAGGCCTGAGGTACACTTGTAAGTTTTACTTACGTAAGTAGGGACACAGCTAAACTATAGAGTGAGAGATGAATATCATTATCTCATTCTAACAAATAGCTTTGTCCTTACTTACGTAAGTAAAACTTACAAGTGTATCTCAAGCCTAAGCCCTCTTGACTGCCCGATCATCACCCATCTTTTTGAGGTGGCCAAGCTGGCGGAGACGATGTGCTTTGGTCTCACCTATTATATTCAGCTCAACTATTAGTTGATCTATTTTGACATTCTTTCGAATCCTCTAACTGCCATCGTCTCTTTTGATAGGTCCCAGAATATTGCTTAACACCATACGTTCTGTGACTAGAAGGCTGTTCTCCTCTTTGAGTGTTAGTGTCCATGCCTCACACCCATACATCAGGATGGGGCAGATCACGGTCTTATAGATTCGTATCTTAGTGCGTCTACTTGCAGTACAAGTACAAGCGAAATGCACGCGCGATTTAGTTATCAATCGATATCATTTAGATAACATAAAGAATATTGAAAATTACCTGATATTCTACAATCGATTAAAAAAATGGCTGACTACAAATGCCTTTTATGACATGTCAGAATATTATAATAATGATTTGAATTTTAATTTAATTTAATTTATTGGATGTATGAATTGTGTTGATTATTAATATTTTATATTGTTATATTTTATATTATTTAATTTGATAATTTTGACATGTCAGAATATTATAATAATAATTTAATTTAATTTATTGGATATTTGAATTGTTTTGATTATTTTTATACTGTATACTGTTTTATTTTACTGTATTGAACTTGATTATTATTATTTATTATCTTAATTGTACTGAAATTGACATTGACCTAATTATATATTGTATTACCTTTTGACTTGTATTTGTAATTTTATCAATAAAGGAATATGAATATGAATATGAATATATTATCAAAATATACGTTCATATTGGCCTCGCAGTTTCTAAAACTTTATCTGGATTGACGCTAAAACCTTCAGTGTAGTTCAGTGGGAGAATTGTACAAATAATGTTCTTATAAAACAAAAACATAATGGACTGAGTCAGCGCTAAGTGCGAAGCGTCTCCATTTGAGCTTGAGCAAAAATGTTTTCTTATGTCCAAATCTTTTCCTCTACGAAACGCGTAGGTATTCTAATTAAATTTTAATAACATGGTATGATCTGCATTTGTCTTAGATCTGTGTATCAAAAGTGATAACCTTTTACTACCCCCATATTTTATTCAACTAGAAACGTCAAATTGACTTTTAACTGACAGATCAGAGGAACTATGATAATGATTGATGGCTTATCTACACGATGGCTCAACGCTGAGCCAGCGAGATGGCCATGCGATGGTTATGGCTCTTCTACTCGATGGCCCAGCGCTGGACCAGTGAGATGGCTATGCGATGGTTATGGCTCTTCTACTCGACGGCCCAGCGCTGGACCAGTGAGATGGCCATGCGATGGTTATGGCTCTTCTACTCGACGGCCCAGCGCTGGACCAGTGAGATGGCCATGCGATGGTTATGGCTCTTCTACTCGACGGCCCAGCGCTGGACCAGTGAGATGGCCATGCGATGGTTATGGCTCTTCTACTCGACGGCCCAGCGCTGGACCAGTGAGATGGCCATGCGATGGTTATGGCTCTTCTACTCGACGGCCCAGCGCTGGACCAGTGAGATGGCCATGCGATGGTTATGGCTCCTCTACTCGATGGCCCAGCGCTGGACCAGTGAGATGGCTATGCGATGGTTGAGAGCACGCGCTATAAGTAGATAATAGGCCACGAGTAGATGCGTACGCACCATCGCTGGCCCACTACCTTTGATCTGCGGATGTAAAACCGACACCGCAGCCATCCCCTCGCCATCCCGTCGCGCCATAAGCCCTCCGACACCAATACCCTCTCTACACGCTGGCCCATCTTAGTAGGCCAGTATGATAAAAACTATGTTCTTCCTCGACCATCAAGCTATTCCATACCAAATGTCATCGAAATCGGTTCAGCGTTTTAAGCGTGAAGAACAAACAGACATAAAGAAAAGAAAGAAAAGAAAAGAAAACATTTATTAGTAACATTCGTTACAAGTCGGTTTGTAAATTGACATTTAAAGTATATACTTATAAAATTAAAGCATATTTACAACATTATTGTAGATATAAAAAATTTCATACATTTAATAATTTTTATAGAGGTACTTTCGCATTTATAATTAACATTAAAGCATGTTCAAGGGTCTGATGGGCTTATAGCAGGAAAACTCCAGAATGATTAAATGAGATGTGTAATTTGTATTGTGGTACAGGAATAATGAGTATGATATGCAAATTTTGAACCTACTTAATTACCTATATGAGCGGCGGTTGGCCTCACGAACATCATCATTCATCATCATGCAAACACTACCGGCCCGATTTGAAGAATGATTAAGACACGTTTAAGATCATGGAAAGATCTTTAAAAGATCGATAACTAAACGACATGTCCAAATTCACGTTTATTTCGATTCCGCTATGATCCCAATAAGATTTATCTACGATATTTCTAACGTCAAAATGACATTGGTTGCCCGAATCAAGCTGCTTCGGTAATTATACGACATACAAACGATATCTATGTATATCTAAATCTATCTAAAAAATAATGACTAATTTATAATAATATAATAATATGTAAGTTGTTATTACAGAATCAGAATCAGAATCAGAATCAGAATCAGATTTTTATTTGCTAAAACATGGTACAAAAGGTCATACATATAAAAAAGGAACTACATGTTTCGTCACAAAGACATGCAAATATTCAAGAATGTCATGTGTATCGCATGCATAAATTACTTATACCTACTCTATTACAAATGTATGTCATTGAGATATTCTTGAATGGTATAATATGCCTTAGATGCTAAAAATGTATACAATGCAGTTTTAAACTCTTTAATGTTTTTATATTTAATTACCAATAAAGAATGTCTATGTCTCTGTCTAAATGAGAACTTATCTAAACCAGAACTTATGCAATTCTTCGCTTATCTCATTCTTCGAATCGGGGCGTAGGGATTGGATTTGGTTTAGAGTGTTGGTCCCGGAACAAATGCCCCGGTCACCAGAACTTTAATAACGTTTGCAAGCGCATGCACGGAATTTCATATGTACGAGAATGTGGACAAACGTAACATTACCTCGCTTCACTGCTGCTTCTGTGGTCACACTCATCCCGCACTCATCCAGTATAACAAGTAAGAAAGAAGTATCTTTCCCGTGTCAAACAAATAGCTCAAGAAAATTTATAATATCAGGAGAAATAATTCGTGTAGTTTTGATAATTGGTATACTTATATCTTGTGGAGGGTGTAGGCTCGGGGGGGTTGAAGGTACCTTTTTCGCTGATGAATGTTATCGCTAATGGCTTGTTTTCAATAGGGTAATAAAATATACGCTGTATTTTGATCAAAAAAATAAAATATTTATGTAAATAAACTTTAATTTCAAAGTAAATTTGATTACTGTAGAATAAAAGTTTAATTTACCTAATAACGTCTCCACGTTAGATTCCCATATATATAGTCGGAATAACTTAGTTATGATACTTTGTGTTTCTGGGATAATCGACACGAAGTAAACGAAACGTTTTCTCGACACAAATCGTATTTAATTTGAAATTATTGTTTCTTTACATAAATCTTTTTTTTTTAATTATAGACTACCTACGAATTGAAAAGTTGGAACACTAGGTAAACTTAGAAATATAAATGTAGAAAAGTAACTGGGATCAAGATTTTTTTAGCTCAAGTATACTCTAAGAAAGATCGTCTGCGAATTGTTTTATTTTATAAAAGTCACATTAATTATAACATTCATCAGTGCTAATAATATTTCTTATATCGTCAATGTTTACTTGCCTGCCCGGCAATCTATGGCGGAATGGCAAGTGTCAGGCGACAAATGTCAGTGTAAAACAGGGGCCAGACCGTCGTCCAACGCCGTGTGAATAATCACCAAAACCAGAGACACAGTAACCCCGTCAGCTGAGCGTATTTACCACCACGCATGCGCGCTGCCATCCTGCAGGATTCCTCCTATCTGACCCGCAGTACCCTTCGGACCGTCGGCGGGAGCAGGCGTTTTTGTCGCCAGCTCTCGGGAGTCGCGAAATCGGAAGGTGTTAGTGATGGTTTTGGAAATGGATGTGTTTTAAAGGTAGGTTCTGTATATTTTTGTTTGTGATTAATTAGGTTGAATGGTATATGTATGATTGCGTTTTAAATTTAATTCGATAGGTTGTTTTTTAATGTTTTAATAAGGAAGAGGAATGGTTAAATATATTTTGGGACAAACGATTATTACGGATTGTATATTAAAATGTAAAATACCTTCATATGTATTTGTAATATTAATTAAAATATCAGTGTATGAAGACAATTTTTCCTTAATATAATAACAAGGTATATACCTTATAACTTCATTTTATGGGAAAGTATTTTTTTTTATTAACATTTATGATTTAGGTCAGCTATATTAGGTGTCCCTATATTAAATATGTTTTTTGGATTTACACAATTTTATAAATTATCTATACAGGGCAGGATGGGTGCTAAAAATCTCATTAAAATTTGAATTCGACGTATTTCTGTACGTAGGACTGTATTATATAAAAAATAAATAAATAAAATAAATATTATAGGACATTATTACACAAATTGACTAAGTCCCACAGTAAGCTCAATAACGCTTGTGTTGAGGGTACTTAGACAACGATATATATAATTTATAAATATTTATAAATACTTAAATACATAGAAAACACCCATGACTCAGGAACAAATATCCATGCTCATCACACGAATACATGCCCTTACCAGGATTTGAACCCGGGACCATCAGCTTCGTAGGCAGGGTCACTACCCACTAGGCCAGACCGGTCGTCAATTATGCATTATGTATACAATTTTTACTGACCAATTTGGAAGTCCTCGGTTTGAAAACAACTGACAATTGAATTCGAGTGAAAAATAATAAAAATTTATTAACGTAAGCCTTTTTCACCGAAACATTATTATCGATTTCTTACATTAAATATGTAATGGAGCTGAGAAAAAACATAAACATGTTGGGTTATTCATTCCTACGATGTATAATTATTGGTGGTCTTTATGAAAGTCTGTCAAAGGAGTCAGTTGCATTTAGAGCAAAATATACGAAATTTAACAGAAGTTTGCCAAGTTTTATGAATAATAGGCTAATTCGGACCAACACACATACAGGTACAGGTAGTTTAATAGGTTAATTTATCTGTGAAGGATCGGACTTTAAGCTACATTATTTGATCATTTAATGTTTTCATCTACCCTCAACTGGCTTAAGGAGCAATTTGCGGGTAAATTTTGTTTACTTTTTTTTAAATACCTAGTATATACAGAGTCTAGATATCATTCTGACTTGCTAGCATTAATATTTAACATTTTGGACAGACAGGTCAATTCAAACGTACAGTATATCAAACCGTTTAGCATGAGTTGCGTTCTCACGCGCGACTCCATACTAGAAGTCGCGCTAGATGTATGTAGTCGCGCGCGAGAACGCAACTCATATAAACGGTCTGATACACTGTACGTTTGAATTGACCTGTCTGTCAAAAATGTAAAGTATTAATGTTTAATAATTCAGTAAATAAATAACAATGCGAGAAACAGACGTTAAAATTAGGTCTAGATACGATATGGATCGGATATGTCAGTGTTAAAAGTGACGTTTTTATTTGAAGAACACATTACTCGGAATGTAAGTTCGAATCGGGCCATAAAACTCGAATTGACCTGCAATTTTGAAATGGTATATCATGAAAAGATATCATTAAAATTATTGGTGATCTTCATTAAAGTCTATCAAGCCGTCATATTTGTATTTAGTGCAAATAATTTCAAACAAATTTGAAAAACATTTAAAATTATCAAAATGAACATTAATAGTATAAAAAAATTAAACCGGAAAAGTGCGAGTCGGGCTCGTGTACGAAGGGTTCCGTACTTTTATCTATAAAACGGCAAAAACACGTTTGTTGTATGGGAGCCCCTTAAATATTTAAGTTATTCTGTTTTTTAGTATTTTTTGTTATAGCATCAACAGAAACACATCATCTGTGAAAATTTCAACTGCCTAACTATCACGGTTCATGAGATACAGCCTGGTGAAAGAGGGATAAACAGACAGACAGATGGATGGACAGCGGCGTCTTAGTAACAGGGTCCCGTTGTACCCTTTGGGTACGGAACCCTAACAAATGCAGTGATACACGCATCAGCTGGCAGCTGCTAGTGTATTAAACAATATAATAATATATGATATAACCGCCATGTGGGATGTTGATTCAACATTAATTGTCCCAATAGTCGTTTCAGCGACCGGTCTCATAGCGAAGAGTCTCGACCAACACCTTGAGAGACTCTCGCTAGGTGGTTGGATCAAGGGTCAGATGCAGAAGGCGGTGATCTTGGACACCTCCTCTGCAGCCCTGACCTCCGGCAGCTGGGACCCTCCCCACTCTAGGTTAGGTTTTTGAAATGTGTTCATATGTATTTTGTAAGTGTTTTTATATTTTACTTTTATATACATATTATAAATAACCTAGATTGAGAGAATGAATAAAGGATATCATATAATAATAATAAATATACGAAAACAGGGGTATCTTAAGTTTTATGACGAATTTTAAGCAACGGCCCTATTCGAAAAATGCAATACGGAAAAGATATGAGATCGTTAAGTTCTGGTTTAGATATAGATAAGTTCTCAATTAGATATCGTTTGTATGTGGTATAATTGACAGAAGCTGCACGATTCGGATGACCAATGTCACTTTGACGTTAGAATATCTTTGAAAGATCTTAGTCAGTGTTGCCAGATGGGTTTTGCGTTCCGTTACGTGCACCTCTTAAAAATAGTACGCAAATTCAAGTTGAGTACGCAGTATAAAATTTACGGTGCGTTCCTAAATAATATTAATCGGAAAACCACCGAATTTTATCGCTACTATAAAAATGTTGAAAATAGAACTTCACATATTTCGATAAAATATTTCTTGTTTAAGGAGACTCAATTCAATGCAAATTTGCCAACGGTGGCGTTTCGAAATGTAATACCGTCGCGGCGTCTGTCATACTTCGGTCTACTTAAACACGCTGCACGCTGCTGCGACGCGTCAGGGCCTACCGCGAACCACGTTCGACGTGTTGCCTCTCTGTCGCACTTATAAATTCGTACGTAAGTATGACAGGGAGGCAACACGTCGAACGTGGTTCACGGTAGGCCCTCTGTTCTGTGATTGTTAGGCAAACACAAACATTTTTTTTTACAACGGACGCCCACGAGTATTCCTCTGCGTTGAAGTCATTGTTGAAGTTTGAAAACTCATAAAGTTTTGTTTTGTGAGTGAAACCGTGAATAATACTAAATAAAAATGTGTGACAGTGATCACAGTGATGAAAATATGTTGCCCACTACTCCTCAGGAAATATTAAAGCCTTTTCCGTTTATGTTGTTCCGTTGTTTGCTATTTTGACAACTTGAAAAGTTTTATCGGCAGTTTGCGTGTTATTACTGTGAAGTGTTTGGCCAAACCGCCGCTACCACTTTTGAAAGGATGCCACCCAAAAATCCAAAAATGTAAGTTACACAAAACAAAAAGAATTTATTTGCAGAAAAATATAGCTATTTGCCAGTTCCTTTGATCGTTAACTTATGTGACTGTTTTTTTTCAGTCGCTCGAACGCAGCACAAATTAGATTGCTCGTTGAATACATGTCACAGCACACCCGGTTCGCCAACCGGGAATTTGACGGGCCTCTAAGGACCCCAGAGGTACGAGGCGCAATGGGAGGCCCTTGCACAGGCCTTAAGGGAGCACGGGCCCAATAAGTCAGTGCAGGCATGGAAAGTGGTAAGTAAATATGCTTCCCATAGTTAAGATTTCCATCACTTAGTCCGCATAGAAGTCTTCCTAAACAAGACACTTTTTTATAATTATATAATATTGAATGAAATTACAGTGCAATCTGTGCATAGTAATAAAATGAAGTATAATAACTAATAAAATTAACATCTTAATGATTACTGAGGTCATGATAATGCAGGTCAAAGAGTCAGTTGCTTATTATAATGTTTTCTAAAAAAGGTATTTAATATGTATAGTTTTGCTGTAGTGACCCACTAGGCTAAACCGGTCGTCGAACATTTGATTTGATTTTAATTTCTTAATAATATTTATGAAGTGAGTAATCTAAGCTTTCTTATTTCTCTTTGCTTAAACTAAGACCATGAAGAGTTTATTGTGTCTTGTTTATTGTATCTGTTGAGTTAATGTCAGGCTAAGTAGTTTCTAAAAGTACTTTGCGATACAAGTGCAAAAAGTAGGAAATTACCTTTTTGCATGTATATTGTACATACAACGTCTTACAGTACATATGGCACTTTTCAATATATGCATGTATAGTGCTAGTTACTGCACTAGGGCGGTAAAGTAGCACAATATGTATTGCAATAGTACATTACGATACAAGTGCGAAAAATAGTTAATTTATTTATTTAATTAAACCTTTGGGAAACAAACAGGCAAAAACAACACACATAGTTAATCAGATTACACATCCACAAGCCAAACAGTTTCCACTAATGAGTAATAACAATTATGTTGCTCAGAAATTAACATTAATATCAAAACATGCAAAACTCAAATAACTCAAACTGTTGAAAACAATATTAACAAATTGGCAAGTATGCTGAAATATAGTAACTAATCAATATTATTATTAGCTGTACATTTTATTACAGAAACAAACTGTTGTAATGATAAATGGAATATATCAATATCAGAAAAAATTTCATTATAAGTTCTACACGCTCTAGCTAAGAACTTATTTCTTGCATATGTAGTACGACCAAAGTTAATTGCAAATAGGTTTGTGGAGCGAGTTCGCCGATCAGGACATCGAATTGAAATTTTAGACAAAAGATTGGGAGAATCAATAAGGCCATGTATGATTTTGAACAAAAATATCTGATCTCGAATTTCTCTACGGGGTTGAAGAGAGAAATTGTCAGGGTAAAAAGATTTAAATTTATATTAAATTTCATTGTTCTGATAAATTTGTTCTGAATTTTTTGAATTGTGTTAATGTGAACATTGAAATGAGGATTCCAGACTGTAGTAGCGTATTCTAAGTTGGACCTAACAAATGCGTTAAAGAGAAGTTGCAGAGTCTTAGGGTTTGTAAAATCCCTGCTTTGTCGGAAAATGAATCCCAACATTCTGTATGCTTTTGCTGAAATTTTGTCAATATGTGAAATAAATTGTAGTTCGCTATCAAGATTTAACCCCAGGTCCTTCACTTCAGACAAAACCCTTAAATTTTTGTTGTTTAATGAATAATTATACTCTATCTTATTGCGTTTTCTTGTAAATGTAATGGCACAGCATTTTTCGACATTCAAGTACAGTTCATTCATAGAACAATATAAACTCAGTCTATCAAGATCAGCTTGAAGTTTCATACAATCATCACTTGATTTAATAATGGTGTATATTTTGCAAGGGCTTGGGACAACAAACATCTTACGGTAAAAACGAAAATGCTTATTTACCAAGCGTGTGTCCTAAGCACTCTTCTGTATGGAGCGGAATCCTGGACAACTTACGCAAAACAAGAACGCCGGCTGAACTCCTTTCATATGCGCTGTCTGCGGAGCATACTTGGCTTCACATGGAAGGATCGCGTGACAAATGAGTCTGTTCTAAGCGAGGCACAGCTCCATAGTATCACAGCCATACTAAAGAAGAGACGACTGAGGTGGCTTGGGCATGTGTATCGAATGGAACGGACTCGTTTGCCACGTCAAATCCTGCTAGGGGAGGTTGCAGACGCAAAAAGACTGGTCGGGCGGCCAATGCTGCGCTTCAAAGATTGCGTCAAGCGTGATATGGTTACTTTTAATATCACATGTAACCAATGGCAAAAACTGGCCGAAGACCGACCCGTATGGCGTCGTGCTATTCACGATGGTCAAGCCACACACGACGATGCCTGGTTTACCTCTTTAAGAGAGAAACGTATGAGGCGCCACGAGCAGGCCTCCAACCCTCGCCCACCTGGGCAAGCATACACCTGCCGCGTGTGTGGACGTGGGATCCTCTCTCGCATAGGGCTATACAGCCACGAACGCAAGTGTCGTTACCAGGATGCTGCTTAAAACATCTCACGCAGATGAAAAGGCCTGTTATTATTATTATTATATTTTAGTATCGGCATATAATAACAAGTCAGAAAATTTGAAACGAGTGGCGATAAATTAAAACACGACTGAAGGGAGTGTTTTAAATTGACACGAGTTGCGAATTACCTATTCGCACATGTATCGTACAACGTTTTACAGTACATAAGGTACCCTTTAAATGTTTGACACAGTAACGTAATATGGTAATTTTCGCACTAGTGCGGTAAAGTAGTACCATATGTACAGTCAGCGTCAAATACTTCGTAGTACACCATACTAAATATATGGTGTACCGAACTATTTGGCTACTTTGGTTGCTACAAAGTATTTGACGCTGACTGTACTGTAAAAGCTGTTTTAATACTATTAATAAGTATAGTTAGTGTATTAATTTTGCCATAATCGCATGCAGTTATGACTATGGGTATAAATATTGTTGAATTTATATAGCCGAGTCCACACAGAGCGACCGAGGAGGCGCGTGCGTTTTCCTTGCCCGAGCGCACGTCTACACTGGCCAGTTTGTGCGTGAGAATATTGCCTCACGCGTATGCTCGCTCTGTGTGGACCCGGCTAATCATGTATAAATGACAACAGATTTTATTCTCTAGGTGGGCACCTGCTCCCCGCTGGTGCCCACCCTTGCAGAAGCTAGCATTTTCAGATATATTTACTTTTTAAGTTTTTGGTTTGGTTTAACCGGAATTATTTTTACCCGAGTATGAGAATGGGAAGGGTTATGATTTTAGCAGTCTACGTATGGATGCCGTATATATGCCGGTATGTTTTTGTTGTGTATAAATTACTAATCAATTTTGGTGAATGAGGTGTTTATAGGTTCATTTTTATGGGGTGACATAGACTACATAATAATATTTAACTGACTTTGGACAAGGAAGAGGTGCTATAGTTAAGAAAAAAATCATAGTCGGGTAAAAGTTTTTACAATCTTTTGCTTGTTTTCATTCTTATAACAAATATTTTAAACTTGCATGTGCTCATTGCCTCAGATTGACGACTACGTTGAGTTTTCGGGTGTTGGGAACAGTGTGGCTGGCAGCACGTTTTCTGCCACTGCTGAAAATCTCGTTGTTGTTCCAACAACCGCCACCGTTACTGCGGCCTTGCTCAGCGAACAACCCCACTTCTCCACCTCTCATTTGTCCTCGTCTCCCTCTCCTTCTGCCAGCCCTATACGCTCCACGCATTCAGTACTGCCCACAAGTCCTGGACTACCCGAACGTCCCTCTCTTGCCGCCCTTTCCGCCCGCTATGCCCGTCCCGCCCTTCTCGCTCGTTCCGCAATAACCGCCCAACCCGCACGTCTTGTCCTGCCTGCACGTCAAGTACACAGCTCTGTGTACGTGGATCCGCGCCCTGCACGCGTATCCACGTACACAGAGCTGTGTACTTGCCCCGCAACCGCACGACGGAACCGGCACCTTCGACAGCACAATTTAATCATCTGCAGCATGAGCATGATAATATTTTAAGAGTAATTAATTAATTTATGAACTAATAATTCTGTTTTAAGATCAGGTTGAGTACGAGAAACATTGTTTATTTAACTTGGGACAAGAAAAACAGTAACTTGGCAGTAAGAATGCATACATAAAGCCTGTAAGCTCCATACTTGACGTACCATTCCCTACAAGTGTTTCTCTTGCCTCCATATTTCGCTTACCCCATCTGACCTTATTTGTATTGATAAAACATACAAATAATAAATATATATATACGCGAGCAATCGCAAAATCTACATTTCGGGATTTCTCGTATCGTACAGTGCCGTTTAAATAAAATAACACCACCAACTACCCATAAGAGGGTTATTATGAAACTTATAATTAACATGCATTTTATTGAAAGGCTGGAATTTTATTTATCTTGAAATCTTGACCATGGTCATATGTTTGACTGGACGGTACACGGCAATGTTATTATTACTAATATATTTCATAACACTAGACTTATTCAATCCTAAGTAACCTATTAGCTTCTCATTCGTGTGCGGTATATATCAGCGTTTGGTAGTATCATAATAGTCAAATCTGGTGTTGGTTGTTGTTAATAGTTAAATGTTCATAAAATTTGACAACTTATTATAGTTATATTTTGTGTGAGTCAGTTATCATAACAGAAATAAGATATAAAGCTGTTAATACCGTAAATTGTGTATGGATATGTTTGACTCAAATTCTGTATTCCCACAATAAGTAGGTATACGGGGAGCCCGTAAGAAATCAGTGGTATATGAAGGCTTTCTTGTGCAACTTTAGTATGAGCTGGAACAAGTAAATGTAGTTATGTAGAACAGATAATCTCCATTGTGGTAGATGGCGCTATTTATTATGTGCTCTGTGATACCACTTAGTTTAAACTTGCTATAACATATTTTATGTTGACAGGATATCCTGAACGAACTGAAATTTTTTAATGAGGCGCAGAAACAAAAATGGAGTGTTTTGAAGGAGGGGCACGACTTGTTGGCGAATCGGTAAGACTTTTAATACGGATATCAAAGAAAATTTGAAACAGGTGGATTCTCAAAGAAACCTTTGTAGCCACAGTAAATTTACTGCAATTTTTCGACACATGATTAAAACTTTTAGAACGTCATTTGACTTTGATCCTTATCCGTACACTGATATGTGTATAATTTGTTAAATATCAAAAAGTGGCGCCATCTAATAGATCAAAGGCCCGGGCCGGGTTATGCCCGGTAATATGGCGCCCCTTTCTGATATTTAACAAATTTGACACATCAGTAAAAGAATAAGGATCAAAGTCAAATGGCGTTCTAAAAGTTTTAATCGTGTGCCTAAAGATGGCAGTAAATCTGCTGTAGCTACAAAATTTTCATTGACAATCCACCTCTATTTCAAATTTTCTTTGCTCATATCAACTAACAAATAAACGTATTATTTATTGTTTAAGTAGTATGTACTAGTAATAACACGCGAACGAATGAACAAGCACTCCTACCCTGAGGTTGAACTACCTGACTAATTATAGGTTCATCCTCTGACCTTTCCAAGGAGCAAGATCTTATTTTCGTGTATGAGAGCCTTTGGAATACAATATTATTAACGCCCGAATGAGTGCTACCGCGTTTAATTTCGCCACTAGGGGTGCTAGTGTAGACGGAGGTCTTTCGAAATGTCAAATGCATAGCTTTTTTATCGTGAATTTCTACTCCTCATTCATAATTGTGGTAAATCTTATTTCATCTTTGATTAGTTAGTCACCAAACAAAAGTAACTCAAATAGCCGGGTCCACACAGAGCGAGCATACGCGCCAGGCAACTTCCTCACGCACAAAACGGCCAGTGTAGACGTGCCTCGGACGAGGCGGAGCGCGCGTTTTCCTCGCCCTAGTGCGCCGCCTCGGCCGAGGCACGTCTACACTGGCTGGGATTACCATCGAATCGTCTAATGTCGGTTTTGTTCCTTTGGGTTTGTTGTACCTAGTGACATGTTTTTTAAACGATTGCAACGCCATCTGCGAGTTGCTCGAGAGACTCAACTTACACACATATATGGATGTGGCTTCAAAAGTAATCACCGTTAATATCTCGTACCTTGAATAAAGGACCCACTTCTTAATTATTATTATAAATTATATTTTGGTATTGTTCCAGTATTAACACATTGGAGGACACCGAGATTATTGAGAACTTGGAAGACACAGTTATAATGGAAGAGGAAGACGTCTGAGCTAAGCGCTGTCCTCGCACCCTCCGTCTAGTTTACGTTTGCGGCCATATCAAAAATACACACCGTATGTTTATTAGGGTTCCGTACCAAAAAGGTACAAAAGGAACCCTTATGGTGCTATTGCTAAATATCTCGAGAAGTACTTAAGCTATCGATGTGAAATTTGGAATAGTAATGAATAACGCTGACCCAAACATATTGGATGTGTATTTATTTTATTTTATTTGTAAGTATTAATAATGGAAAATTCCCAATATGAAGAGGGGGTAAAATTGCAAAGTCTAGTTAAATAGGTCAAGTGGGGTATCATTTGAAAGAGCTCAAATTGAAAATTACAAAACAATTTTTTATTTTCATTGTGAAAAAAAAATTTACGTATGAAGGAAAATGTGAAAATAATACCATCCCCCCCCCCCTCTCTCATCTCCGAAGTTTAAGAATAAAAATTGTTTTTTTTACATTGGTCAAGTCTTTCATGAGAAAATTTGAAGTTTGTACGGAACCCTCGGTGTGCGAGGTAAACGAACTCGCACTTGACCGGTTATTCTTATTGCCCATAAGGCCCGTCCTTAGATATATGTCAATGATTACGGTGATCTCGAAAATGGCTCAAATGATTTCAATTAAATTTGCTGTATGGGGGTTTTCGGGGCGTTTTTGAGTTTTTACCTATTTGTTTTCCGAGCAAAAGGAATTAAAGTTTACTGATTTTGAAAACTGTGTTTTATTAGTAAAATAATGTTCTGATTACATTTCTTGAAAGAAAATACATACTTATTTAGTATATTACTACATAGAGCGGGAAAAAGGGATTTGGTTCATACACATTTTATAATATGGTTAACTCTTTCCCATTTTTCCTGTAGCCATAACAAAGTTAAGGGAATCTAAAGCATTGCGCATTTTTCTACGTTTTGTATATTAGGTAGGTATTTGTATCAGAATAAAACATAGTAATAAGCAAAATATGTATTTATTAGACGCGCACGCTTTTCCTGCGCCACTCTTAATAGTAGTCCGTTTTGCGCATGACGACGAGGAAGTTCTTGAGGAGCGTCTTCATCAATATCTCCTACGATTTCCTCGGGAACATTTCTGCAAGAAAAAGGAGAACATCGGTAAGAATATTAGAATTTAAAGAAGAAATCTAATCATCACTATAAAGAGTAAAAATGTGAAACTTTCTTCATCAATCGCTGAACAATGAAATTTATTCCATTTGCCCTTATCTTCATTTAATAGGGAATATTACGCGAAACTCTGCGTAGGGGTCACAACTACCACAATCCATCACAATCTGAGGGCCTCCGCTAGCTGACGCGGATTATCCGAACGGACGCCCCGTCTAATAACAAATTGTATGAATAGCGCTAAGTGGCGCGGGCGCGTGCGACGGAATTGGCCTGGGAGCAGGACCCGCGAGCGTGCGCACGCGGCGGGCGTCCGCGTCAGCTAGCGGAGGCCCTGAGGGTCTACCGCGAAACAAGAAAATTTCGTTACTTATCTAACCTCTCTATCACTGATGAGAATCTGCAATGTTAAGCTCACTTACCTATAATGTTGCATTATGTTGTATACTACGCAACATGCATTTATTATTGACGATGCTTTCGTCGGGCTGTAGTGTAAGACGCGGTCGTGGCCCAGGCACCGGAATACGTTTTTGAGGTACCCATTGGTACGCTTGATCGTGTTGCGCACGCGACAGTGCCAGACCGTGTACCTACCTTGCTTCTGGGCTTCCCGGGGCAGGATTCAGCACTGGCGTCATGAGCCATGGCTCAAGAGCATACCCCGAGTCACCTGAAATTATTATTTTTTGGTTACATAATACTTAATCATCTGAACAACTAACGAAACTTCCCCCTTGCTTATGCCTTTTTAGGGTTCCGTAGCCAAATGGCATAAAACGGAACCCTTATAGTTTCGCCATGTCCGTCTGTCTGTCTGTCTGTCTGTCTGTCTGTCTGTCTGTCTGTCCGAGGCTTTGCTCCGTGGTCGTTAGTGTTAGAAAGCTGAAATTTGGCATGGATATATAAATCAATAAAGCCGACAAAGTCGTACAATAAAATCTAAAATTTTAATTTTTTTTAGGGTACCTCCCCTACACGTAAAGTGGGGGTGAATTTTTTTTTTCGCTTCAACCCTAAAGTGTGGGGTATCGTTGGAAAGGTCTTTCAAAACTAATAGGGGTTTTCAAGAAACATTTTTTGATAAAGTGAATATATTCGGAGATAATCGCTCCGAAAGAAAAAAAAAATGTGTCCCCCCCCCTCTAACTTTTGAACCATAGGTCCAAAAAATATGAAAAAAATCGTGGAAGTAGAGCTTAAGAAAGACATTAAATGAAAACTATAGCGGACATGATCAGTTTAGCTGTTTTTGAGTTATCGCAAAAAGTTTTCCCTTCATAGTAAAAATACTTCTTTAATTAGGTACTGATTATGCAAAGGGTGTAGCAGGATAGCCTAGGAAAAACTGCCCCCAGCGATTTTGGGCCGAAACTGTAATCAAACGATGCCTTTTGGGGAGGTTATACTCTGCACAAAGTTTCATCCCTCTGTTACCCCCTAGGGGTGAAAAACACCCGATTAACCCCAAAACTGTTTTAATTATTTTTGCTTAAACTATGAAAGTGACGAATTTAAAATTTTGTACAAATATTTATAAGACTAAAAGCTATGTGCTAAAAAAATATTAACCCCCTAACCATTTAAATTCTTGTAAAAAAACCGAAAATAAAAAAAGAATCACCCTGTATATCAAGTTTGGCTCATGGTACACACACCATTTTTTTTTCAAAAATGAACCAGTTTATATTTTACATTATACAAAAGTTTCATGGACCTACTCCAGAAGGAACATTGCGAAATTAATATGTATTGGCTCTTTGGTGCGTACTATTCATTGAACTCCCACTAAGAGCCTTGCATTATTAATAAACAATGGCTTGCGATCGGACCGCTGCTCGTGCCCGATTTGAAAAAGGTGGGGATAAAGAAGTATGAATCAAACTCATTTGTATTTATAAAAACATTTTTAGGGTTCCGTAGTCAACTAGGAACCCTTATAGTTTCGCCATGTCCGTCTGTCTGTCTGTCGTCCGAGGCTTTGCTCCGTGGTCGTTAGTGCTAGAAAGCTGAAATTCGGCATGGATATATAAATCAATAAAGCCGACAAAGTCGTACAATAAAATCTAAAAATTTATTTTTTTTGAGGGTACCCCAAAAATTCACCCCTACACGTAAAATGGGGGTGAATTTTTTTTTTTGCTTCAATCCTACAGTGTGGGGTATCGTTGGAAAGGTATTTCAAAACTAATAGGGGTTTTCAACTAGGGAATGCAAAAACCGGTTTTTTCTTCGGTTTTACAAAAAAAAAACGAAACCGGTTAAAACCGGTTTCGGTTTTTAGAATCAACAATTCTTAAATTCATCGCCATGGAATAAAGAGAAGATTGCTTCACGTGTAAAAACGAATGCTAGTATAGTATATACACGATTTTATCACGAAATTAAAGACAGAATATCTGACTATTTTATTGTATTCTATGGGAATTGTCAAATGACTTAATGTTATTTGTAACTAGGAATAGGAACAAACCAATTTTATTAAATTATTTTTTTGGTTTTTTGTTTAGACATTGTCATTTGTCATTTTTTCTTAAATATATGACAATATCAATTTATAATTTAATGTTATTTGTCTTAAATCAAATGGCCCAATCCGAAATCTTGCTCTAAGTTTTTCGCTGTCTTCTAGTATATTAGAAACTGATGATGTTAGCTTAAACTGGGCAAACACAGGTAGTCAAGTAATTCCATTCTTTAGGGTTTGAACTACCCTTTCCTATTAGTGCGAAAGAGACAAAAAAGGTTGTCGGTAAGTCGTTATCACCGAACCAACCAAAAGACTCTAAAGCTGCCATTGATATAATTGATTACGTGGAATTTTTCAACAGCGCATCGCATAATAAAATTATAAATAAGACCTTTTATACCCATTTTTATTAAAAAGTACTACTATACAATTCGTACACCAGCACGGATGTCCTGCCACTGCCAATACTTTAAATTATTTAAATCTTTCGTATTTTTGTATTTTGTACCGTAAAAATTCATTTAGCGTTACAAATGATCAAACTAACACAACACCACATTATTTGATTTGATGTCGATTCAACCGGTTTAGGACCGGTTTATACCCTTATAATGAATAAAACATGCAACTTAGGTAAATAAATAAAAAAACCGAATAAAACCGAAACCGGTTTTTTCAAATTCTAAAAACCCGGTTTTGGGTTTCCGTCAAAAATCCGGTTTTTTCGGTTTCGGTTAAAACCGGTTTGCATTCCCTATTTTCAACAAACATTTTTTGATAAAGTGAATATATTATAGCGGACATGATCAGTTTAGCTGTTTTTGAGTTATCGCAAAAAGTTTTCCCCTTCATAGTAAAAAGACTTTAATTAGGTACTGATTGTGCAAATTTTCCTATTTGTTTAACTCGCGTGAAAGGTATCGTTTCATCCCTTGGTTAACAATTTACTATACTTTAAGCTCCAGTTTAGCTTATTGTGACGGAAGAGTAACTACGGAACCCTACACTGAGCGTGGCCCGACATGCTCTTGGCGGTTTTTTTAAATTATTTTGTTTTCGGGTCCGAGACGTTGCGTATTAAGCATGATATGAGTATAATGATTAGTGGCTACGAAATAGTACGTTATTTTAATTTCGCAATGTTCCTTCTGGAGCAGGTCCATGAAACTTTTGTATAATGTAGAATATAAACTGGTTCATTTTTGAAAAAAAAATGGTGTGTGTACCATGAGCCAAACTTGATATACAGGGTGATTCTTTTTTTATTTTTGTTTTTTTTACAAGAATTTAAATGGTTAGAGGGTTAATATTTTTTTAGCACATAGCGTTTAGTCTTATTAATATTTGTACAAAATTTCAAATTCGTCACTTTCATAGTTTAGGAAAAAAAAATTAAAACAGTTTTGGGGTTAATCGGGTGTTTTTCACCCCCAGGGGGGTAACAGAGGGATGAAACTTTGTGCAGAGTATAACCTCCCCAAAAGGCATCGTTTGATTACAGTTTCGGCCCAAAATCGCTGGGGGCAGTTTTCCTAGGCTATCCTGCTACACCCTTTGCCTATTTGTTTAACTCGGGTGAAAGGTACCATTTACTACACTTTAAGCTCCAGTTTAGCTTATTGTGACGGAAGAGTAACTACGGAACCCTACACTGAGCGTGGCCCGACATGCTCTTGGCCGTTTATTTACATTATGATAGGTATATTAACTTAGTCATGAACTATTTATTCTGTGGTCGTGATCTTAGTACATTTACTAACATGCACTTGCCCCATTCCAATAACCCGGGTTAACCGGTTAAACCGTTAACCCAATGTGAAATTGTACTGGTAACATGGTAACTCCAGGGTTAACCAGTTAACCCCGAGTTAGTGAAATGGTGCAAGTGGTGCTAAGGGATTTAGAAACAGCGCGCCAAGCGGGATGTTTTGGAAACTCAAAATTCCATACAAAATGACAGTTAACGCAAACGCGTACGTCACGTCTCCCCATCGAATAAATTTACACTAGGTACAGATACACAATTTTCTGCTTACCCAGAAGGAAATACTCCCCAATGTGGCCATTGTACAATCTTCTTAATTCATCCTAAATGGACGAATTGTTAAATATGAAAGATTCGTGCACACGGCCAGGAAACCTCGTGTTTACTGCCAAGATCTTACAGTTGACATCTGCAATCTGAAGATATAAGGTTATTTTTATTCTTATTTGAGAATTGGTGACAACCAAGTAGTAACATATAAGTTATTATTTTAATGAATTATTATAATCAATCTAGATTAGGTACATCATTATCTTAGTCGATTTGTGTTAGATTGTCCCATAGTATTTATATTTCTTTATTTAATTATAATATACATACATTGTGGTCAGTGATGAGGATTTTATGATTAATATAAAAAAATCATTATTTGTAACTAAAATTGAAACTTACTAGCTGTACATTAAGAGCGTGAACGCCTTTCCGATTCAGATATTGCACTCCGTGTGGCACAGGTGGGAAATATTTTCACTTGAGTGCAGTCTACTACACCCAAGATATTTGGCAGACCATATGCATCCTCAAATCCTGAGGCAACTGATCGTCGGGACCGATCAGTTCCAGGAAAAACTATTATCCATTGGTCTTTAAGTCTGTAAAAAGGAGCATATTTTAGATGGCACGTTTTAGAACTTAACCTTAGTCAAACCTAGCTAGTATTGCAATTCCAGATTATGTATCCAATGTAACTAACTACCTGAACATAACTATCAAACAATACCTATCTCATTACACAATACATCAACACTGATGCTTATTCAAAAAAGTAAAAACTACTAAGATAGCCCTAGTATACTCTCACAGTTTTTGATGCCTAGTAGTTCAGTGGTCCAATAAACATACCTTCTGTTCACAGCATCTACAAATTGTTCGAGATACTGTGGCTTACAGTCGTCTGACCAATAGATAAACCATGATCCTGACCAGTCCCGTGTTGATAATTGCCATCAGCCAGCAGATGTAATGCTGTTAGAATCTTATTTAAGTAGTTGTACACAGCTTAATTATTTAAGTAAATTTTTTCGCTTAAGAAATATTTAAATTTTAAGGTATAATGTAGCACCTCTGTTATGTTATAAACAACAATTTCACCCAAATATTTGTATCAGCTAATTTTGTGTGATTGTGCGGTATCTTAACATACAAACTTTTGGTACTATATGAGCAACACTGCAATATTATAGCTTTACCTTAAGGTGAGATGGCAAGCCATCACCCTTGTGAGGCTGGAGGTCGGCGTTGAGTTCTTCACAAATATATAACACTAACTCCTTTCGTACTCTGTATATATGACGGAACTCTTCGTCCGGCATATCAAAGGGGTTTGCAGCGTCCCTCAAAGATCGTCGCTGAATCCTTCTTCTTTCTTTTTCCTCTGCAGCAGTTGCGAGCTGGAAGAAAAAAAATCTCGACATCCCTGCAAAGAAAATATTGACAATATTATATGCAGCGGAACTTTTTTTTTTTTTGCTACGTCGGTGGCAAACAAGCATACGGCCCGCCTGATGGTAAGCAGTCTCCGTAGCCTATGTACACCTGCAACTCCAGAGGAGTTACACTACTAACTAACTAACTAACACTCAATAACTAACACTCAATAAAATCATAGAAAAACGGATACTTACTGATAATTTATACCTTAACATAGGTTTTTTCATGAGCTTTGCATCCACGACAACGCTTGTCGTGACCTAAGAAGCACGTAGATAAAATTAACTATATTGAACTGCCAAAATGGGATAATGTGTCAAATTATCCGACGACCATGTTATGCAAATTGTCGATTGTCATCTATCGCTGTCAAATGTGGATAACTCCTATTATCGTCTGCAACCGTAGTGTGAACGATAAAATCGAAGAAAACTGTCATTTTAACAACAAGATTGTCACCATATCGCGTGATAACTAAGACCATGCTAAGCCCGCAGCGTAATAAGAGTGTAGTACCAAGTACAATTCTTTCGATACATACTTTTTGCAGCTAACTGTACCTATGTTCAATTCAACTTCATGTAAGGTCAGCATGGGAAAGTGTGGCACACAGCCCATTCAGGTATGTGAGGCTGACATTGGGGTCTGTTTATACATTGATTAGTGTTTATTGCGAGTTCATACATTAGCTACTTGCATTAAATGGCAAATGTATGAACCTGCAAATAAATAATAATAAATAAAATAAAATAGCCTTTTATTTCTTGCGAAATTTTAACATTTTAACATTGTTGTTTAGAGTTAAGTTAAAATAATTATAGAACCAACATCAAAAAACTATAAGCAAACTTAATTACTTATAGCTTCCCAATGGCAGCTCTAAAACTATTTCAAAATGAATTTTAATATGTAGCAAGAACCCCGTCTTCACAGGTGAAGGCCTCCTCCAGAGTTTTCCACTCATCTCTATCTTGAGCTATTCGCATCCAGTTTTGACCAGCTATATTTTTTATTTCGTCTTCCCATCTAGTAACAGGTTTTCCTATACCCCGTTTCCCTAGTGGCCCTTTCCATGACGTAACATTTTTGGTCCAACGCTGGTCCGTTATTGCCTGCAAATAAGACTAACCAATTACCCTCAACACAAGCCTTATTGAGCTTACTGTGGGACTTTAGTCAATTTGTGTAATAATGTCCTATAATATTTATTTATTATATCACGATTGTATAATAGTTATTTACGATACATTAGTGGCGATAAATTGAAACACGACCGAAGGGAGTCTTTTAAATCGACAAGAGTTGCGAATTACCTATTCGCACATGTGTCGTACAACGTTTTACAGTACATATGACCCTTTAAATTTTCGACATACTTAGTTACATAATGTGCTAATTTACACACTAGTGCGGAACACTATAGTAGCACCGTATGTACTGTAATAGTACATTACGATACTAGTGCGAAAATAGGAAATTCGAAACGAGTGGCGATAAATTAAAACACGACCGAAGGGAGTGTTTTAAATCGGCACGAGTTGCGAATTACCTATTTGCACATGTATCGTACAACGTTTTACAGTACATATGGGCCTTTAAATGTTCGACACAGTAACGTAATACGCTAATTTTCGCACTAGTGCGGTAAAGTAGCACCATATGTACTGTACATAGTTATTTGTGCAACAAGACAGGAAAGTTGGTTTTTCTTGCGAGTGTTGATTTTGAGTAAGCGAAAGATTCTATAATTGCATCACGAAGCGAGTGATTCTAAGTTAGAATCTTGAGCGTAGCGAGGGAGTTAAAAACACGAGATGTAAAATAAGTGCTCTCGTGTGACACGCAACTTTTCACCTCAGTAGTGAGTTCATTATTAAAGGTTAATAAAATTAAACATCAAGTAAAGTTAACCACATTTATTTACATTCATGAATGAAAGGCATCATCATTATGACGAAAGATTGTCTCACTCACTGGAGTGAGGAAAGTCGCATTTAAATTTCGGTGACAATATTTTTACGAAAGGGTGTAGCATCGGCGGTCGATACTGGAGCTGGGATTTTACGCGGTAGGCCGTACGGCGGTGCACGGTGTGGCGTTATTGTGGCGGAAATGTTTATTTACATCGGTTTCGATTGTGCATTGTAAAAGTGCGCGACTCGCTGCTGTAAAGATAGTGTTATCGGATCGTTCGCTCTTGGTGTTCTCTGTGTACATGCCCGTCGATTCTGCGGAGACTCTTACCGAATTTACGGAATGCCTAGGGGAAATGGCGGCAATAGTGGAGGAGTGCCAGGTAGACTGCGTCTTCATATTAGGGGATTTCAACGCTCACCCGGGCAGACGATTCGGTAAGGAGTTGTTAGACTTTTGTGCGGATGTTAGATGGCAATGTGCGGACATAGACATTCTAGGAGTGGCCTCGGATACATACACCTATGTTAGTGATATTAATGGTACTAAAAGCTGGCTGGATCACTGTGTAGTATCTGAAGCGGCACGGAAACTAATACGGAGTATAAAAATACATTATGACGTGTACTGGTCGGACCATCATCCGTTAGAATTAGTTTGTAATTTAAATTTAATTAGAAATAATAATATTACAAGTAATATAGTACTTATGTAATAAGATTATTTGGGGAGAGCGTGACGCAGCACAATTGACATTATATGAAAATTATTGCAATGAAAAATTTAAATATATTGATTTTCCAATTGTAGCAGGATAGCCTAGGAAAAATTGATTGATCTATGTGCTAAAAAAATATTAACCCCCTAACCATTTAAACTCTTGTAAAAAAAAACAAAAATAAAAAAAAGAATCAACCTGTATATCAAGTTTGGCTCATGGTACCACACCAATTTTTTTTTTCAAAAATGAACCAGTTTATATTCTACATGATACAAAAGTTTCATGGACCTACTCCAGAAGGAATAACATTGCGAAATTAATATGTATTGGCTCTTTGGTGCGTACTATTCATTGAACTCCACTAAGAGCCTTGCATTATTAATAAACAATGGCTTGCGATCGGACCGCTGGCGCTGCTCGTGCCCGATTTGAAAAAGGTGGGGATAAAGAAGTATGAATCAAACTCATTTGTATTTATAAAAACATTTTTAGGGTTCCGTAGTCAACTAGGAACCCTTATAGTTTCGCCATGTCCGTCTGCCTGTCTGTCTGTCTGTCCGAGGCTTTGCTCCGTGGTCGTTAGTGCTAGAAAGCTGAAATTTGGCATGGATATGTAAATCAATAAAGCCGACAAAGTCGTACAATAAAATCTAATTTTTTTTTTTTGAGGGTACCTCCCCTTCACGTAAAGTGGGGGTGAATTTTTGTTTTTTGCTTCAATCCTACAGTGTGGAGTATCGTTGGAAAGGTATTCAAAACTAATAGGGGTCTTCAACAAACATTTTTTGATAAAGTGAATATATTCGGAGATAATCGCTCCGAAAGAAAAAAAAATGTGGTCCCCCCCCCTCTAACTTTTGAACCATAGGTCCAAAAAAAATGAAAAAAATCGTGGAAGTAGAGCTTAAGAAAGACATTAAATGAAAACTATAGCGGACATGATCAGTTAGCTGTTTTTGAGTTATCGCAAAAAGTTTCCCCTTCATAGTAAAAAGACATACTTTAATTAGGTACTGATTATGCAAATTTGCCTATTTGTTTAACTCGCGTGAAAGGTACCGTTTCATCCCTTGGTTAACAATTTACTATACTTAAAGCTCCAGTTTAGCTTATTGTGAAGGAAGAGTAACTACGGAACCCTACACTGAGCGTGGCCCGACATGCTCTTGGCCTGTTTTTTAAAATTATCTTGGTTTCGTGTCCGAGACGTTGCGTATTAAGCATGATACGAGTATAATGATTAGTGGCTACGAAATAGTAAGTTTATTTTAATTTCGCAATGTTCCTTCTGGAGTAGGTCCATGAAACTTTTATATAATATAGAATATAAATTGGTACATTTAAAAAAAAAAATGGTGTGTGTACCGTGAGCCAAACTTGAGATACAGGATGATTCTTTTTTCATTTTTGTTTTTTTACAAGAATTTAAATGGTTAGGGGGTTAATATTTTTTTTAGCACATAGCTTTTAGTCTTATTAATATTTGTACGAAATTTGAAATTCGTCACTTTCATAGTTTAGGAAAAAATAATTAAAACAGTTTTGGGGTTAATCGGGTGTTTTTCACCCCCAGGGGGTAACATAGGGATGAAACTTTGTGCAGAGTATAACCTCCCCAAAAGGCATCGTATGATTACAGTTTCGGCCCAAAAATCGCTGGGGGCAATTTTTCCTAGGCTATCCTGCTACACCCTTTTATGTATATAAATATACGTATGCCCCTTTGTTTGATTTTTTAAGATTTTTCAAATATTATAAGTGTTTTTGATAATTGTATGGAATTTGTATTTTGTTCCACATCATTTGGCCTTTAACATCAATTAAATGATGGTTTGAACAGCGCCCATAACATTAAGGCACTTACGTAAATGACTAGTAAGCCCAATTCGAGAGCGGCAGCCGCGACCGCATGGCGGGCAGGAGAATGTCATGCCCGGTGACGAAGGTGGGAAAACAGCGCGCTGGTGTCTCAGTTCTCGCCTAGTGTGAAGGAGTTTAAGCCATGCTTCATCGTGTGCAACTACTCCATCTCCCAGGGTCTTCCTCCAGTGCTCGCGGTCTTCAGCCTCCCTTTCCCAGTTGGTGGGATCGATCCGGAAGGACAACATATCTCGCTTTGCGCTATCCTTTAAACGAAGCATTGGTCGCCCAACCGGTCGTTTCGCGTGCGCTACTTCGCTTAGGATAGTCTTATGGCTCCTCTCCATGATGGCCCAGCGTAGGCCCGTCCTAGGGACGCATTTATGCGTTAGAGGGAGCAAGTGATATTGCTATCTCATTTCACCGCATAGCTGCGTCCCTTGGACTGGCCTACGCTGGGCCATCGTGTAGAGGAGCCCTTACGTGGCAAACGAGAGGGCTCCATCCTGTGCACGTGCCCCAACCACCGTAAGCGTCTCTGTTTCAAGACTGCTGTGATACTGGGTAAACGTGCGATGCTAAGTACCTTCTCATTTTGCTCCTATCTTATACCTAATAATAATAAATCGAAAAGAGGAAAACAAAGGGGCATAGCTATATATGGTTAATATACATGAAATTGTTTAAAAATATTATTCATAATGTCAATATTGAGGGAGGAAAATGGGGGAAGTGGTCGTCCACTATCCTCTAAAATATTTTGAATGTTTCAACCATAAACCTAGGTAGCAATTTAGCAACTTCTGCTAACAATCTCTGCACTACAATGTAGAATTTAAAATTGGGGGTAAAGTGTCTTTCTGATCGGTCACAAAAGGAGCATTATTTATGAACTATAGAAATAAAAAATATTTCTTTTTTAATTTTTTATTTACTACCTTGACAGTACAGGCCTTGCTTAAATAAACATAACAAACTATTATTTTATACCAATTATTGGGTTTTTGGTTCAGATAAAAAGCAGTCAAACACATCTAACCCAGTAAATAAATAATATAAAAATCCAATCATAAATAATAACAAATGTGTTGTTTTCAACAGTAAATATTAGTATGGACTACACAATGTACTAAATCATAATCATAATCATTCTTTATTGCAACCATGGTACAGTATAGATGTTATACATGATATACTATGTCTCACATGGACCCTGCAAGGGCACAGCATATAATATCTTATTATTCATAATCATAACTCATAACATATTATATTATTATTAACAATGAAGCAATTCTTATATTACACATGAGATCACTAATAAATGTCAAAATAAATTATCAAAGAATGAGTCATCAAAGAAAAAAAATAAACAGAAAACTCATCTAAGATAAGTAAATTTTCTCGCACTTATTTAATGGATAAGACCTGTAGGGCTAAGATGGTCGACTCTTTATCATTTGTCACCATGTCTGTCACGTTCTAACAAATATGTAAGCGCGAAAGTGACAGGCATAGTGACAAGTGATAAAAATGGAGCCATGATGCCACCGCTGATAAGACTAATGATTGTAGTTTAACTTTCTCTGTAGGGCTAAGGTCAACTTCAACTTCAACTTCATCATTTGTCACCACGCCTGTCACATTCTAACAAGTATGTATGTAAGTGCGAAAGTGATGGGCATAGTGACAAGTGATAAAAATAGAACCATAGTGGCACCGCTGATTTGTTCTTATTTTACTACAGGTTTTTATACTAAGTCAGTGGCAAACAAGCATACGGCCCGCCTGATGATAAGCAGTCTCCGTAGCCTAGGTACGCCTGAAACTCCAGAGGAGTAGGAGAAGGAGGTAACTACAGAAACAAATTTGAAATGTTTAATTATCAGTATTAACATACTAGAAACTTAATTATGAAGTAGCTGTATTGTTAGAATGTTTTTTGAAGAACTATTAATTTCATACCTTTTTGTTTTAAAATGTTTTTTCAGTTCTGGAGCCGTTTACTGAAACGGCTTTCAAAGTTAAAAATAACTCACTGTATATTTATGTGTTATATATTTTTGTGAATATTGAACATTAAAATATTTTACTGGTAACAACTGAGAATAATCATTCCCACTAGGACCCACCAAAGTAAGTTAATGGTACTACAGATCATTATTAGAAGAAAGATGAGAAAACCCATTCTTTAGCTAGTCTATCTATAACTTAGAATATTGACCTGTTTGGGCCGCTCATCTGATTTGGAGTTTATTCAGTAAAATATTATTTTGCCTAATATTTAAACATTATAACTTACTATATTGATCACTTTCGTATATACTATAAGGGTATTGAGTTATTATGAAACAATTTGTAACTCATAAGCAGACAAGTTAGTGTACAATATTATGTATGTACCTACAACTAATCAGATAGTGGAAAGAAGCAATTTTGTGTCATACAAGGCAACATTGTTTTTAGTTTGTTACTAACTGATGGGTAAGTGCCTATATTTAAATGGGTCATCA
>NW_026907921.1:0-106009 GCF_033807575.1 Cydia pomonella
TCTTGTGCACCATACAGTTAAAAATAGACAGGAAATGAAAAAAACGCGTAAAAGTTAGGTAACAACAGGCGGTCTTATCGCTAAGAAGCGATCTCTTCCAGACAACCTTTGGGTAGCAGGAAACTATGAACTTACAACATTGAACGGGTAGTGCCGATATACATATTCGTATAATTCAACAAAATGAAGACGCAAACAATATAATACATACCTACATACCAATAAAATAAATACATATACATATACATAAATGCATTATATATTATACAATCATAAATAAAGGCAAGTTAAGGCAGCGAAAGGTAATGAGTCGTCAAAAGATTTTTGAAAACGGGAAGGGATTTAGCACGTCTAGTGTCTAATGGCAAATCATTCCACAACCGAACAGCACGAAAAGAAAAAGAGTTGCTATAAAATTTTGATGATGAAGGTGGTGGAGCAAGGAGATGCTTCTCCGCACAGCGGACCGAGGAAAGATAGTTGAAACGCTTTTTAAGATATAGAGGGGTAGAGGGGTTGAAAAGAATGTTATAAAGAAGTACAAGAATATGAGAGTTACGGCGACGACGAATAGGGAGCCACTTGAGCTGGGTATGAAATTCAGAATTAAATTTATTGAATTAAATTTTCAGAATTGAATAAAATTTATTTATACAAAACCCTTAATGTACAATACTTTCTTTAAAGCTTCGCCAAACTGCATGACAGTTTGTAGGCGAAAAGTTACACTCTTTATATTTATTTTTTATCTTACATACTAAACTTAATTATGTTATGTTATTGACTGAATGCACACCGGATCGGCGAGTGGGCCGGCATCTAGCTAATGTAAAGCCACCTCATTAGGTGCTTTTAGCCTTTTGAACGGCAAGAACACCTAAAGATGTGGTGAGAGAAAGCCGCGCGTCCCTCATGCACTGCACTAACTTTACAGCTTGCATTGCGACCAATGTATGCCGCTCACCGCCCCGCCGGTCGCGTGGGTCCAATCCACGGCCCTAGAAGACGTACTTTACATATAAACAAGAGCACGCGAGCATTTTGCGAGTTGTGTATGTGTACTTGTGTTATCTAGGCGCACAAACGGTTACAATAACAAGAAGTGTACACCGCGTGTGCAGTCCAACACGGGAGCACGGGTGCGATTCGAAAATAACGCGCTAGCGACGCATTACGACATTGATGTGAAGCTAAAGGGCTGCGGTAAATGTATGGTCCATTAATGGAGCCTGACGGTAGCTACCGGCAGCGCATGAACCATGAACTTGAAGCTCTGGTCAAACAGGATACCATTGTTAGGTTTTGCAAATCCCAGCGGCTGAGATGGGTGAGCCATCTCGAAAGGAGCTCCATAAATTATGACAAGGTGGACGCCACAACAGAAAAGGCCTAGTGTGGTAAGCCTTTTATTTTATACCATGTCGGTGGCAAACAAGCAAACGCCCCCCCCCCCCCCCCTGATGGTAAGCAGTCTCCGTAGCCTATGGATGCCTGCGCCTCCAGAGAAGTTACATGCGCGTTGCCGACCCTAACACTCCACACCCTCGTTGAGCTCTGGCAACCTTACTTACCGGCAGGATCACAACAATATGAGTAGGGTTTCTTGGCTGATATTTTCTGTAAGGTGGATATACTTACCGGTGTGAAGTTAGCGGCCAAAGTTATCGGCCGACGATAACCCGACCAAATTAAGAAGTTAACACTTTTAATACGTGTATTTCCATAAAAAAGAGCTTAAGTAGGATATTTATAGGTCAATGGTGAAGAAAAAAGTGGGGCTTTATACAAATAATAGCGTATCACGATAAATTTTACCAACTAGGTATCAAAAATGACTTGAACAGACACCAACATTACGTACTACACAAGTTAACTATAAACGCATTTAAAGACATAAAGACGCTTCAAATCTATTATTCACAGAAGATGTTGATTAAATCCTCACATTTACTGTTTACAAAATACACTTACCATGATTATTAGAGTTTTTGTTAAAAAAATTGTACGGCCATAAGATTCTAAGCATACAAAACTAAATTAAAACCTTTTCTAGACAGAAAGACATTTTCTAATTGATACCAACAATAAAGAGTTATTTTTTTTTAAATAAAAATGCATTCAGAACCGACTTTCCTTGCTATATATAGATATTGCAACTGAATAATAGTAAGCGGCGCAACGATTCTGAAATTATTTTTTTAAAGTTGACACAATTCTAGATTATGAAAAGTTATTATTACAACAATGAAAACCGTTAATCAAAAGCTTTTGTCGAAATATTTAAAATCCAAAAAACACGCTTTTCAAAGTCGATTCCCGAAAAATATCCATTGGCCGAGTCAGCGGCCGAAATCTTCCTGACACAAATCACTACTTTTGACGAACTTCTAGACATTAAGACGCTTTCAAACTTACACCAACGTAGGCAGCTATCGTGGGCTTTCATAAAAAGCTTTCCAAACCGACTTTCCTCGCTGTCTATAGATATTGCAACACAATAATAGTTAGCGGCGGAACGATTCTGAAACAATTTTTTAAAATATTGATACAATTCCAGATTATGGAAAGTAATTATTACATCAAAGAAAACCGTAAATCCAGAGCTTTCGTCAAAGCTTTCGAAACCCAATCATATCAATTTTAAAATTTGTTTCCCGAAAAATATCCATTGGCCACGTCAGCGGCCGAAAGCTTTTTGACACAAATCACCACTTTTAACGAACTTCTAGACATTAAGACGCTTTCAAACTTACACCAACGTAGGCAGCTATCATAGGCTTTCAGAAATAGCTTAAAAAACCGACTTTCCTCGCTGTCTATAGATATTGCAACTCAATAATAGTTAGCGGCGGAACGATTCTGAAACAATTTTTTAAAATATTGATACAATTCCAGATTATGGAAAGTAATTATTACATCAAAGAAAACCGTAAATCCAGAGCTTTCGACAAAGCTTTCGAAACCAAATCGTATCACTTTTCAAAGTTGTTTTCCGAAAAATATCCATTGGCCGAGTCAGCGGCTGAAAGTTTCTTGACAGAAATCAGTGATTTTGATAAGCTTCCAGACATTAAGACGCTTAGAAACTTACACCAACGTAAGCCGCTATCATGGGCTTTCAGAAAAAGCTTTCAGAAACGACTTTCTTCGCTAACTATAGATTATGCAACTGAAAAATAGTTAGCGGCGGAACAATTCTGAAAATATTTTTTTAAATGTTGATATATTTCTCGATTATGGAAAGTAATAATTACGTCAATGAAAACCGTAAATCCAGAGCTCTTGTCAAAGCTTTCGAAACCCAATCATATCACTTTTAAAACAAATTTCCCGACAAATATCCATTGGCCGAGTCAGCGGCCGAAAACTTCCTGACACAAATCATTACTTTGGACAAACTTCTAGACATTAAGACGCTTACAAACTTACACTAACGTAGGCCGCTATCATGGGCTTTCAGAAAAAGCTTTCAGAAACGACTTTCTTCGTTAACTATAGATATTGCAACTGAAAAATAGTTAGCGGCGGAACAATTCTGAAAATATTTTTTTAAACGTTGATATATTTCTAGGTTATGGAAAGTAATAATTACATTAATGAAAACCGTAAATTGAGAGCTTTTGTCAAAGCTTTCGAAACCCAATCATATCACTTATAAAATTAGTTTCCCGAAAAATATCCATTGGCCACGTCATCGGCCGAAAGCTTCTTGACACAAATCACTACTTTTGACGAACTTGTAGACATTAAGACGCTATCAAACTTACACCAACGTAGGCAGCTATCATAGGCTTTCAGAAAAAGCTTTCAAAACCGACTTTCCTCGCTAACTATATATATTACAACTGAAAAATAGTTAGCGGCGGAACAATTCTAAAATATTTTTTTAAATGTTGATATATTTCTAGATTTTGCAAAGTAATTATTACATTAATGAAAACCGTAAATCGAGAGCTTTTGTCAAAGCTTTCGAAACCCAATCATATCACTTTTACAATTTGTGTCCCGAAAAATATCCATTGGCCACGTCAGCGGCCGAAAGCTTCTTGACACAAATCACTACCTTTGACGAACTTCTAGACATTAAGAGGCTTTCAAACTTACACCAACGTAGACAGCTATCATAGGCTTTCAGAAAAAGCTTTCAAAACCGACTTTCCTCGCTAACTATAGATATTACAAATGAAAAATAGTTAGCGGCGGAACAATTCTGAAAATATATTTTAAATGTTGATATATTTCTAGATTTGGCAAAGTAATAATTACATTAATGAAAACCGTAGATCTAGAGCTTTTGTCAAAGCTTTCGAAACACAATTATATCACTTTTAAAATTTGTTTCCCGAAAAATATCCATTGGCCGCGTCAGTGGCTGAAAGCTTTTTGACACAAATCACCACTTTTAACGAACTTCTAGACATTAAGACGCTTTCAAACTTACACCAACGTAGGTAGCTATCATAGGCTTTCAGAAATAGCTTAAAAAACCGACTTTCCTCGCTGTCTATAGATATTGCAACTCAATAATAGTTAGCGGCGGAACGATTCTGAAAATATTTTATTAAATATTGATACAATTCCAGATTACGGAAAGTAATTATTACATAAATGAAAACCGTAAATCAAGAGCTTTTGTCGAAACTTTCGAAAACCATAAAAATCGCTTTTCAAATCCGTTTCCCGAAAAATATCCATTGGCCGAGTCAGCGGCCGAAATCTTCCTGACACAAATCACTACTTCTGACAAACTTCTAGACATTAAGACGCTTTCAAACTTACACCAACGTAGGCAGATATCGTGGGCTTTCATAAAAAGCTTTCCAAACCGACTTTCCTCGCTGTCTATAGATATTGCAACACAATAATTGTTAGCGGCGGGACGATTCTGAAACAATTTTTTAAAATATTGATACAATTCCAGATTATGGAAAGTAATTATTACATCAAAGAAAACCGTAAATCCAGAGCTTTCGTCAAAGCTTTCGAAACCCAATCGTATCACTTTTCAAAGTTGTTTTCCGAAAAATATCCATTGGCCGAGTCAGCGGCTGAAAGTTTCTTGACAGAAATCAGTGATTTTGATAAGCTTCCAGACATTAAGACGCTTAGAAACTTACACCAACGTAAGCCGCTATCATGGGCTTTCAGAAAAAGCTTTCAGAAACGACTTTCTTCGCTAACTATAGATTATGCAACTGAAAAATAGTTAGCGGCGGAACAATTCTGAAAATATTTTTTTAAATGTTGATATATTTCTCGATTATGGAAAGTAATAATTACGTCATGGAAAACCGTAAATCCAGAGCTTTTGTCAAAGCTTTCGAAACCCAATCATATCACTTTTACAATTTGTGTCCCGAAAAATATCCATTGGCCACGTCAGCGGCCGAAAGCTTCTTGACACAAATCACTACCTTTGACGAACTTCTAGACATTAAGACGCTTTCAAACTTACACCAACGTAGGCAGCTATCATAGGCTTTCAGAAAAAGCTTTCAAAACCGACTTTCCTCGCTAACTATAGATATTACAACTGAAAAATAGTTAGCGGCGGAACAATTCTGAAAATATTTTTTTAAATGTTGATATATTTCTAGATTTTGCAAAGTAATAATTACATTAATGAAAACCGTGAATCGAGAGCTTTTGTCAAAGCTTTCGAAACCCAATCATATCACTTTTACAATTTGTGTCCCGAAAAATATCCATTGGCCACGTCAGCGGCCGAAAGCTTCTTGACACAAATCACTACCTTTGACGAACTTCTACATTAAGACGCTTTCAAACTTATACCAACGTAGACAGCTATCATAGGCTTTCAGAAAAAGCTTTCAAAACCGACTTTCCTCGCTAACTATAGATATTACAAATGAAAAATAGTTAGCGGCGGAACAATTCTGAAAATATATTTTAAATGTTGATATATTTCTAGATTTGGCAAAGTAATAATTACATTAATGAAAACCGTAGATCTAGAGCTTTTGTCAAAGCTTTCGAAACACAATTATATCACTTTTAAAATTTGTTTCCCGAAAAATATCCATTGGCCGCGTCAGCGGCCGAAAGCTTTTTGACACAAATCACCACTTTTAACGAACTTCTAGACATTAAGACGCTTTAAAACTTACACCAACGTAGGCAGCTATCATAGGCTTTCAGAAATAGCTTAAAAAATCGACTTTCCTCGCTGTCTATAGATATTGCAACTCAATAATAGTTAGCGGCGGAACGATTCTGAAAATATTTTATTAAATATTGATACAATTCCAGATTACGGAAAGTAATTATTACATAAATGAAAACCGTAAATCAAGAGCTTTTGTCGAAACTTTCGAAAACCATAAAATCGCTTTTCAAATCCGTTTCCCGAAAAATATCCAATGGCCGAGTCAGCGGCCGAAATCTTCCTGACACAAATCACTACTTCTGACAAACTTCTAGACATTAAGACGCTTTCAAACTTACACCAACGTAGGCAGCTATCGTGGGCTTTCATAAAAAGCTTTCCAAACCGACTTTCCTCGCTGTCTATAGATATTGCAACACAATAATAGTTAGCGGCGGAACGATTCTGAGACAATTTTTTAAAATATTGATACAATTCCAGATTTTGGAAAGTAATTATTACATCAAAGAAAACCGTAAATCCAGAGCTTTCGTCAAAGCTTTCGAAACCCAATCGTATCACTTTTCAAAGTTGTTTTCCGAAAAATATCCATTGGCCGAGTCAGCGGCTGAAAGTTTCTTGACAGAAATCAGTGATTTTGATAAGCTTCCAGACATTAAGACGCTTAGAACCTTACACCAACGTAAGCCGCTATTATGGGCTTTCAGAAAAAGCTTTCAGAAACGACTTTCTTCGCTAACTATAGATATTACAAATGAAAAATAGTTAGCGGCGGAACAATTCTGAAAATATATTTTAAATGTTGATATATTTCTAGATTTGGCAAAGTAATAATTACATTAATGAAAACCGTAGATCTAGAGCTTTTGTCAAAGCTTTCGAAACACAATTATATCACTTTTAAAATTTGTTTCCCGAAAAATATCCATTGGCCGCGTCAGCGGCCGAAAGCTTTTTGACACAAATCACCACTTTTAACGAACTTCTAGACATTAAGACGCTTTCAAACTTACACCAACGTAGGCAGCTATCATAGGCTTGCAGAAAAAGCTTTCAAAACCGACTTTCCTCTCTAACTATAGATATTACAACTGAAAAATAGTTAGCGGCGGAACAATTCTGAAAATATTTTTTTTAAATGTTGATATATTTCTCGATTATGGAAAGTAATAATTACGTCAATGAAAACCGTAAATCCAGAGCTTTTGTCAAAGCTTTCGAAAACCAATCATATCACTTTGAAAACAAATTTCCCGACAAATATCCATTGGCCGAGTGAGCGGCCGAAAACTTCCTGACACAAATCATTACTTTGGACAAACTTCTAGACATTAAGACGCTTACGCTTTCAAACTTATACCAACGTACACAGCTATCATAGGCTTTCAGAGAAAGCTTTCAAAACCGACTTTCCTCGCTAACTATAGATATTACAAATGAAAAATAGTTAGCGGCGGAACAATTCTGAAAATATATTTTAAATGTTGATATATTTCTAGATTTGGCAAAGTAATAATTACATTAATGAAAACCGTAGATCTAGAGCTTTTGTCAAAGCTTTCGAAACACAATTATATCACTTTTAAAATTTGTTTCCCGAAAAATATCCATTGGCCGCGTCAGCGGCCGAAAGCTTTTTGACACAAATCACCACTTTTAACGAACTTCTAGACATTAAGACGCTTTCAAACTTACACCAACGTAGGCAGCTATCATAGGCTTGCAGAAAAAGCTTTCAAAACCGACTTTCCTCTCTAACTATAGATATTACAACTGAAAAATAGTTAGCGGCGGAACAATTCTGAAAATATTTTTTTAAATGTTGATATATTTCTCGATTATGGAAAGTAATAATTACGTCAATGAAAACCGTAAATCCAGAGCTTTTGTCAAAGCTTTCGAAACCCAATCATATCACTTTTAAAACAAATTTCCCGACAAATATCCATTGGCCGAGTCAGCGGCCGAAAACCTCCTGAAACAAATCACTACTTTGGACAAAGTTCTAGACATTAAGACGCTTACAAACTTACACTAACGTAGGCCGCTATCATGGGCTGTCAGAAAAAGCTTTCAGAAACGACTTTCTTCGTTAACTCTGGATATTGCAAATGAAAAATAGTTAGCGGCGGAACAATTCTGAAAAGATTTTTTTAAATGTTGATATATTTCTAGATTTTGCAAAGTAATAATTACATTAATGAAAACCGTAAATCGAGAGCTTTTGTCAAAGCTTTCGAAACCCAATCATATCACTTTTAAAACAAATTTCCCGACAAATATCCATTGGCCGAGTCAGCGGCCGAAAACTTCCTGACACAAATCACTACTTTGGACAAACTTCTAGACATCAAGACGCTTATAAACTTACACTAACGTAGGCCGCTATCATGGGCTTTCAGAAAAAGCTTTCAGAAACGACTTTCTTCGTTAACTATAGATATTGCAACTGAAAAATAGTTAGCGGCGGAACAATTCTGAAAATATATTTTTAAACGTTGATATATTTTTAGATTTTGCAAAGTAATAATTACATTAATGAAAACCGTAAATCGAGAGCTTTTGTCAAAGCTTTCGAAACCCAATCATATCACTTTTACAATTTGTGTCCCGAAATTTATCCATTGGCCACGTCAGCGGCAGAAAGCTTCTTGACACAAATCACCACTTTTAACGAACTTCTAGACATTAAGACGCTTTCAAACTTACACCAACGTAGGCAGCTATCATAGGCTTTCAGAAAAAGCTTTCAAAACCGACTTTCCTCGCTAACTATAGATATTACAAATAAAAAATAGTTAGCGGCGGAACAATTCTGAAAATATTTTTTTTAATGTTGATATATTTCTAGATTTTGCAAAGTAATAATTACATTAATGAAAACCGTAAATCAAGAGCTTTTGTTAAAGCTTTCGAAACCCAATCATATCACTTTTACAATTAATTTCCCGAAAAATATCCATTGGCCACGTTAGCGGCCGAAAGCTTCTTGACACAAATCTCTACTGTTGACGAACTTGTAGACGTTAAGACGCTTTCAAACTTACACCAACGTAGGCAGCTATCATAGGCTTTCAGAAAAAGGTTTCAAAACCGACTTTCTTCGCCAACTATAGAATAGATATTACAACTGAAAAATAGTTAGCGGCGGAACAATTCTGAAAATATTTTTTTAAATGTTGATATATCTCTAGATTTGGCAAAGTAATAATTACATTAATTAAAACCGTAGATCTAGAGCTTTTGTCAAAGCTTTCGAAACCCAATCATATCACTTTTAAAATTTGTTTTCCGAAAAATATCCATTGGCCACTTTAGCGGCCGAAAGCTTCTTGACACAAATCTCTACTTTTGACGAACTTGTAGACGTTAAGACGCTTTCAAACTTACACCAACGTAGGCAGCTGTCATAGGCTTTCAGAAAAAGCTTTCAAAACCGACTTTCCTCGCTAACTATAGATATTACAACTGAAAAATAGTTAGCGGCGGAACAATTCTGAAAATAATTTTTTAAATGTTGATATATTTCTAGATTTTGCAAAGTAATAATTCTATTAATGAAAACCGTAAATCAAGAGCTTTTGTTAAAGCTTTCGAAACCCAAATTATATCACTTTTAGAATTAATTTCCCGAAAAACATCCATTGGCCACGTTAGCGGCCGAAAGCTTCTTGACACAAATCTCTACTTTTGACGAACTTGTAGACGTTAAGACGCTTTCAAACTTTCACCAACGTAGGCAGCTATCATAGGCTTTCAGAAAAAGCTTTCAAAACCGACTTGTCTCGCTAACTATAGATATTAAACACTGAAAAATAGTTAGCGGCGGAACAATTCTGAAAATAATTTTTTAAATGTTGATATATTTCTAGATTTTGCAAAGTAATAATTCTATTAATGAAAACCGTAAATCAAGAGCTTTTGTTAAAGCTTTCGAAACCCAATAATATCACTTTTAAAATTTGTTTCCCGAAAAATATCCATTGGCCGCATCAGCGGCCGAAAGATTTTTGACACAAATCAACACTTTTAACGAAATTCTAGACATTAAGACGCTTTCAAACTTACACCAACGTAGGCAGCTATTATTGAGAAAAAGCTTTCAAAACCGACTTTCCTCGCTGTCTATAGATATTGCAACTTAATAATAGTTAGCGGCGGAACGATTCTGAAAATATTTTATTAAATATTGATACAATTCCAAATTTTGGAAAGTAATTATTACATCTAAGAAAACCGCAAATCCAGAGCTTTCATCATAGCTTTCGAAACCCAATTATATCACTTTTAAAACTTGTTTCGCAAAAAAATATCCATTGGCTGAGTCAGCGGCCGAAATCTTCTTGACACAAATCACTATTTTTGACGAACTTCTAGACATTAAGACGCTTTCAAACTTACACCAACGTAGGCGGCTATTATAGGCTTTGAGAAAAAGCTTTCAAAACCGACTTTCCTCGCTGTCTATAGATATTGCAACTTAATAATAGTTAGCGGCGGAACGATTCTGAAAATATTTTATTAAATATTGATACAATTCCAGATTATGGAAAGTAATTATTACATCAAAGAAAACCGTAAATCCAGAGCTTTCGTCAAAGCTTTCGAAACCCAATCGTATCACTTTTCAAAGTTGTTTTCCGAAATATATCCAATGGCCGAGTCAGCGGCTGAAAGTTTCTAGACAGAAATCAGTGATTTTGATAAGCTCCCAGACATTAAGACGCTTAGAAACATATACCAACGTAAGCCGCTATCATAAGCTTTCAGAAAAAGCTTTCAAAAACGACTTTCTTCGCTAATTGCAACTGAAAAATAGTTAGCGGCGGAAAAATTCATAAAATATTTTATTAAATGTTGATATAGTTGTGGATTATGGAAAGTGATAATTACGTCAATGATACCGTAAATCCAGTGCTTTTGTCAAAACTTTCAAAAAACAAAAATAACACTAAAAATATCACTTTTAAAAAAATATCCCGAAATATATCCATTGGCCGAGTCAGCGGCCGAAAACTTCCTGACACAAATCACTAATTTTGACAAACTTCTAGACATTAAGACGCATTCAAACTTACTCCAACGTAGCCAGCTATCATAAGCCCTCTGAAAAATCTTTCAAAACCGACTTTCTTCGTTGTCTAAAGATATTGCAACTGAAAAATAGTTAGCGGCGGAACAATTCTGAAAATATTTTTTTAAATGTTGATATATTTCTAGATTTTGCAAAGTAATAATTACATTAATGAAAACCGTAAATCAAGAGCTTTTGTCAAAGCTCTAGAAACCCAATCATATCACTTTTAAAATTTGTGTCCCGAAAAATATCCATTGGCCACGTCAGCGGCCGAAAGCTTCTTGACACAAATCACTACCTTTGACGAACTTCTAGACATTAAGACGCTTTCAAACTTACACCAACGTAGGCAGCTATCATAGGCTTTCAGAAAAAGCTTTCAAAACCGACTTTCTTCGCTAACTATAGATATTACAAATAAAAATAGTTAGCGGCGGAACAATTCTGAAAATATTTTTTTAAATGTTGATATATTTCTAGATTTTGCAAAGTAATAATTACATTAAAGAAAACCATAAATGGAGAGCTTTTGTCAAAGCTTTCGAAACACAATCATATCAATTTTAAAATTTGTCTCCCGAAAAATATCCATTGGCAACGTCAGCGGCCGAAAGCTTTTTGACACAAATTACTACTTTTGACGAACTTCTAAACATTAAGACGCTTTCAAACTTACACCAACGTAGGCAGCTATTATAGGCTTTGAGAAAAAGCTTTCAAAACCGACTTTCCTCGCTGTCTATAGATATTGCAACTTAATAATAGTTAGCGGCGCAACGATTCTGAATTTATTTTTTTAAAGTTGACACAATTCTAGATTATGAAAAGTTATTATTACAACAATTAAAACCGTTACTCAAAAGCTTTTGTCGAAATATTTAAAATCCAAAAAACACGCTTTTCAAAGTCGATTCCCGAAAAATATCCATTGGCCGAGTCAGCGGCCGAAATCTTCCTGACACAAATCACTACTTTTGACGAACTTCTAGACATTAAGACGCTTTCAAACTTACACCAACGTAGGCAGCTATCGTGGGCTTTCATAAAAAGCTTTCCAAACCGACTTTCCTCGCTGTCTATAGATATTGCAACTTAATAATAGTTAGCGGCGGAACGATTCTGAAAATATTTTATTAAATATTGATACAATTCCAGTTAACTATTTTTCAGTTTTAATATATATAGTTAGCGAGGAAAGTCGGTTTTGAAAGCTTTTTCTGAAAGCCTATGATAGCTGCCTACGTTGGTGTAAGATTGAAAGCGTCTTAATGTCCAGAAGTTCGTCAAAAGTAGTGATTTGTGTCAAGAAGCTTTCGGCCGCTGACGCGGCCAATGGATATTTTTCGGGAAACAAATTTTAAAATTGATATGATTGGGCTTCGAAAGCTTTGACAAAAGCTCTCCATTTATGGTTTTCTTTTATGTAATTATTACTTTGCAAAATCTAGAAATATATCAACATTAAAAAAAAAACAGATTTGTTCCGCCGCTAACTATTTTTCATTTGTAATATCTATAGTTAGCGAGGAAAGTCGGTTTTGAAAGCTTTTTCTGAAAGCCTATGATAGCTGTCTACGTTGGTGTAAGTTTGAAAGCGTCTTAATGTCTAGAAGTTCGTTAAAGGTAGTGATTTGTGTCAAGAAGCTTTCGGCCGCTGACGTGGCCAATGGATATTTTTCGGGACACAAATTGTAAAAGTGATATGATTGGGTTTCGAAAGCTTTGACAAAAGCTCTCGATTAACGGTTTTCATTAATGTAATTATTACTTTGCAAAATCTAGAAATATATCAACATTAAAAAAAAAACAGAATTGTTCCGCCGCTAACTATTTTTCATTTGTAATATATATAGTTAGCGAGGAAAGTCGATTTTGAAAGCTTTTTCTGAAAGCCTATGATAGCTGCCTACGTTGGTGTAAGTTTGAAAGCGTCTTAATGTCTAGAAGTTCGTCAAAAGTAGTGATTTGTGTTAGGAAGATTTCTGCCACTGACTCGGCCAATGGATATTTTTCAGGAAACGAATTTGCAAAGCAATTTGTATGGTTTTCAAAAGTTTCGACATAAGCTCTTATTTCACGGTTTTCATTGTTGTAATAATTACTTTCCATAATCTAGAATTGTATCAACATTTAATATATATTTTTAGAATCGTTCCGCCTAAATATATCTTAATTGCAATATCTATAGACAGCGAGGAAAGTCGGTTTTGAAAGATTTTTCAGAAAGCTCATGATAGCTGGCTACGTTGGAGTAAGTTTGAATGTGTCTTGATGTCTAGAAGTTTGTCCAAAGTAGTGATTTGTGTCAGGAAGTTTTCGGCCGCTGACTCGGCCAATGGATATTTTTCGGGATTTTTTTTTAAAGTGATATGATTGGGTTTCGAAAGCTTTGACAAAAGCTCTCGATTAACGGTTTTCATTAATGTAATTATTACTTTGCAAAATCTAGAAATATATCCGCCGCTAACTATTTTTCAGTTGTAATATATATAGTTAGCGAGGAAAGTCGGTTTAGAAAGCTTTTTTTGAAAGCCTATGATAGCTGCCTACGTTAGTGTAAGTTTGAAAGCGTCTTAATGTCTACAAGTTTGTCAAAGGTAGTGATTTGTGTCAAGAAGCTTTCGGCCGCTGACGTGGCCAATGGATATTTTTCGGGACACAAATTGTAAAAGTGATATGATTGGGTTTCGAAAGCTTTGACAAAAGCTCTCGATTTACGGTTTTCATTAATGTAATTATTACTTTGCAAAATCTAGAAATATATCAACATTTAAAAGAATATTTTCAGAATTGTTCCGCCGCTAACTATTTTTCAGTTGTAATATCTATAGTTAGAGAGGAAAGTCGGTTTTGAAAGCTTTTTCTGAAAGCCTATGATAGCTGCCTACGTTGGTGTAAGTTTGAAAGCGTCTTAATGTCTAGAAGTTCGTAAAAAGTAGTGATTTGTGTCAAGAACCTTTCGGCCGCTGACGTGGCCAATGGATATTTTTCGGAAACAAATTTTAAAAGTGATATGATTGGGTTTAGAAAGCTTTGAAAAAAGCTCTAGATCGACGGTTTTAATTAATGTAATTATTACTTTGCCAAATCTAGAAATATATCAACATTTAAAAAAATATTTTCAGAATTGTTCCGCCGCTAACTATTTTTCAGTTGTAATATCTATAGTTAGCGAGGAAAGTCGGTTTTGAAAACTTTTTCTGAAAGCCTATGATAGCTGCCTACATTATTGTAAGTTTGAAAGCGTCTTAACGTCTACAAGTTCGTCAAAAGTAGAGATTTGTGTCAAGAAGCTTTCGGCCGCTAACGTGGCCAATGAATATTTTTCGGGAAATTAATTGTAAAAGTGATATGATTGGGTTTCGAAAGCTTTAACAAAAGCTCTTGATTTACGGTTTTCATTAATGTAATTATTACTTTGCAAAATCTAGAAATATATCAACATTTAAAAAAATATTTTCAGAATTGTTCCGCCGCTAACTATTTTTCAGTTGTAATATCTATAGTTAGAGAGGAAAGTTAGTTTTTAAAGCTTTTTCTGAAAGCCTATGATAGCTGTCTAGGTTGGTGTAAGTTTGAAAGCGTCTTAATGTCTAGAAGTTCGTAAAATGTGGTGATTTGTGTCAAGAAGCTTTCGGCCGCTGACGTGGCCAATGAATATTTTTCGGGAAACAAATTTTAAAAGTGATATGATTGGGTTTCGAAAGCTTTGACAAACGCTCTAGATCGATGGTTTTAATTAATGTAATTATTACTTTGCCAAATCTAGAAATATATCAACATTTAAAAAAATATTTTCAGAATTGTTCCGCCGCTAACTATTTTTCAGTTGTAATATCTATAGTTAGCGAGGAAAGTCGGTTTTGAAAGCTTTTTCTGAAAGCCTATGATAGCTGCCTACGTTGGTGTAAGTTTGAAAGCGTCTTAACGTCTACAAGTTCGTCAAAAGTAGAGATTTGTGTCAAGAAGCTTTCGGCCGCTAACGTGGGCAATGGATATTTTTCGGGAAATTAATTGTAAAAGTGATATAATTTGGGTTTCGAAAGCTTTAACAAAAGCTCTTGATTTACGGTTTTCATTAATGTAATTATTACTTTGCAAAATCTAGAAATATATCAACATTTAAAAAAATATTTTCAGAATTTAGCCGCCGCTAACTATTTTTCAGTTGTAATATCTATAGTTAGCGATGAAAGTCGGTTTTGAAAGCTTTTTCTGAAAGCCTATGATAGCTGCCTACGTTGGTGTAAGTTAGAAAGCGTCTGAATGTCTAGAAGTTCGTTAAAAGTGGTGATTTGTGTCAAGAAGCTTTCGGCCGCTGACGTGGCCAATGGATATTTTTCGGGAAACAAATTTTAAAAGTGATATGATTGGGTTTCGAAAGCTTTGACAAAAGCTCTAGATCTACGGTTTTAATTAATGTAATTATTACTTTGCCAAATCTAGAAATATATCAACATTTAAAAAAATATTTTCAGAATTGTTCCGCCGCTAACTATTTTTCAGTTGTAATATCTATAGTTGGCGAGGAAAGTCGGTTTTGAAAGCTTTTTCTGAAAGCCTATGATAGCTGCCTACGTTGGTGTAAGTTTGAAAGCGTCTTAACGTCTACATGTTCGTCAAAAGTAGAGATTTGTTTCAAGAAGCTTTCGGCCGCTAACGTGGCCAATGGATATTTTTCGGGAAATTAATTGTAAAAGTGATATGATTGGGTTTCGAAAGCTTTAACAAAAGCTCTTGATTTACGGTTTTCATTAATGTAATTATTAATTTGCAAAATCTAGAAATATATCAACATTAAAAAAAATATTTTCAGAATTGTTCCGCCGCTAACTATTTTTCATTTGTAATATCTATAGTTAGCGAGGAAAGTCGGTTTTGAAAGCTTTTTCTGAAAGCCTATGATAGCTGTCTACGTTGGTGTAAGTTTGAAAGCGTCTTAATGTCTAGAAGTTCGTTAAAGGTAGTGATTTGTGTCAAGAAGCTTTCGGCCGCTGACGTGGCCAATGGATATTTTTCGGGACACAAATTGTAAAAGTGATATGATTGGGTTTCGAAAGCTTTGACAAAAGCTCTCGATTTACGGTTTTCATTAATGTAATTATTACTTTGCAAAATCTAGAAATATATCAACATTAAAAAAAAAAATTCAGAATTGTTCCGCCGCTAACTATTTTTCAGTTGTAATATATATAGTTAGCGAGGAAAGTCGATTTTGAAAGCTTTTTCTGAAAGCCTATGATAGCTGCCTACGTTGGTGTAAGTTTGAAAGCGTCTTAATATCTACAAGTTCGTCAAAAGTAGAGATTTGTGTCAAGAAGCTTTCGGCCGCTAACGTGGCCAATGGATATTTTTCGGGAAATTAATTGTAAAAGTGATATAATTGGGTTTCGAAAGCTTTAACAAAAGCTCTTGATTTACGGTTTTCATTAATGTAATTATTACTTTGCTTAATCTAGAAATATATCAACATTTAAAAAAATATTTTCAGAATTGTTCCGCCGCTAACTATTTTTCAGTTGTAATATCTATAGTTAGAGAGGAAAGTCAGTTTTGAAAGCTTTTTCTGAAAGCCTATGATAGCTGTCTACGTTGGTGTTAGTTTGAAAGCGTCTTAATGTCTAGAAGTTCGTAAAAAGTGGTGATTTGTGTCAAGAAGCTTTCGGCCGCTGACGTGGCCAATGGATATTTTTCGGGAAACAAATTTTAAAATTGATATGATTGGGTTTCGAAAGCTTTGACAAACGCTCTAGATCGATGGTTTTAATTAATGTAATTATTACTTTGCCAAATCTAGAAATATATCAACATTTAAAAAAATATTTTCAGAATTGTTCCGCCGCTAACTATTTTTCAGTTGTAATATCTATAGTTAGCGAGGAAAGTCGGTTTTGAAAGCTTTTTCTGAAAGCCTATGATAGCTGCCTACGTTGGTGTAAGTTTGAAAGCGTCTTAACGTCTACAAGTTCGTCAAAAGTAGAGATTTGTGTCAAGAAGCTTTCGGCCGCTAACGTGGCCAATGGATATTTTTCGGGAAATTAATTGTAAAAGTGATATAATTTGGGTTTCGAAAGCTTTAACAAAAGCTCTTGATTTACGGTTTTCATTAATGTAATTATTACTTTGCAAAATCTAGAAATATATCAACATTTAAAAAAATATTTTCAGAATTTAGCCGCCGCTAACTATTTTTCAGTTGTAATATCTATAGTTAGCGATGAAAGTCGGTTTTGAAAGCTTTTTCTGAAAGCCTATGATAGCTGCCTACGTTGGTGTAAGTTAGAAAGCGTCTGAATGTCTAGAAGTTCGTTAAAAGTGGTGATTTGTGTCAAGAAGCTTTCGGCCGCTGACGTGGCCAATGGATATTTTTCGGGAAACAAATTTTAAAAGTGATATGATTGGGTTTCGAAAGCTTTGACAAAAGCTCTAGATCTACGGTTTTAATTAATGTAATTATTACTTTGCCAAATCTAGAAATATATCAACATTTAAAAAAATATTTTCAGAATTTAGCCGCCGCTAACTATTTTTCAGTTGTAATATCTATAGTTAGCGATGAAAGTCGGTTTTGAAAGCTTTTTCTGAAAGCCTATGATAGCTGCCTACGTTGGTGTAAGTTAGAAAGCGTCTGAATGTCTAGAAGTTCGTTAAAAGTGGTGATTTGTGTCAAGAAGCTTTCGGCCGCTGACGTGGCCAATGGATATTTTTCGGGAAACAAATTTTAAAAGTGATATGATTGGGTTTCGAAAGCTTTGACAAAAGCTCTAGATCTACGGTTTTAATTAATGTAATTATTACTTTGCCAAATCTAGAAATATAATAATATAATAATAATAATAATAATAAAGCTTTATTTGTCCATGCAAAAAAATATATCTAATAATTGCAATAATAATTCTATAGTGCGTTAACATACGATGTAACTTGAATAATAAAAATTAATACTTATTGAATATTTATGCACTGGTAAATTTAACTTAATTGGAATGAATTATATTTAATTATAATTAATTTCTTTTCAATTATTGGTATTTAGATTGTTAGAATTTAAATATTTATAAATTTTAATTTAATTTTTGGATGGACCCCCTTCGGGTAAAAGCCTCCTCCAAGGTATGCCACTTTGTTCTGTCTTTTGCTGTTTTTAGCCATCCTCGGCCTGCTATTGCCACTATTTCGTCTGTCCATCTAGCGTACGGACGGCCACTCGATCTTTTTCCTGTCGGTCCGGTCCAATCAACCGCTCTCCGAGTCCATCGGTTATCCTCGTACCTAGCGACGTGGCCTGCCCACTTCCACTTGCTCTTCAGCGCGAAAGTTAAGGCGTCGGTAACTTTGGATTTCTTGCGGAGGTCAGCATTTCTCACTCTATCTTTGAGCCTTAGTCCCATACTGCTTCTTTCCATTCGCCTTTGCGTGGTTTGAATTTTATTTCTAGTTTTGGTGTCAAACGTCCATGTTTGGCAACCATAAGTAAGACATGGAAGTATAGCCGTGTCCATAACTATTTTCTTAAGTGATAGCGGCAGTTGTGACTTGAAAATTTCTTTATGAGCCCAATATTTTTTCCACGTGATTGCAACTCTCCGCTCCACCTCTTCTAAGTTTCTGTCTGTATTAAATGATATTTGTTTGCCCAAATATATATATTTTGCTACGAATTCAAGGGATATGTTGTTGATCAAAATGGGTGACGTATGGCGGTTAGTCATCACTTTTGTTTTGTCGAGGTTCATTTCTAAGCCGACTTTTGAACTTGCCTGATTTAATTCATTTATCATTTCGTTTAGTTGTTGTGGGCACTCTGAGAATAGGATGATGTCGTCCGCGAATCTAAGATGGCTTAAAAAGGTTCCATTTATTCTTATGCCTCTTCTGGACCATGGTAGGTTTCCCATTACGTGTTGTAAGACGGCTATAAACAATTTTGGAGAAATTGGGTCGCCCTGTCTAACTCCTCTCTTAATGTTGATTGCTGTGCCAACTCTATCCAGTTTAACTCTACTTGTGCTGTTGGAGTAAATATTCTTCAAGATATTAATATACTTTTCTTTTATGTTTAGGGATTCCAGAGCTTCCCAGATGCTTTCATGAGATATTGAGTCAAAAGCTTTTTTATAATCAATAAAAGCTATGTAAAGGGGCCTGTTGAATTCCAGATACTTTTCTATTACCTGGTCAACGACTTGGATGTGGTCCACTGTGCTAAAACCGCTTCTAAATCCGGCTTGCTCGATCGGCTGATGTGCATCTATGTTTGGTGATATTCTTTCTAGTAGACAGGAGGCGAACAGTTTATAAAGGCAGGACATGAGGCTTATGGGGCGGTAATTCCCTATGTCTGTTGCGTCGCCTTTCTTATATAACAATATTATTTCGGATTCCATCCATTGGTGCGGCACAGTTTCCTCCTTTAGGATTTTATTCCATAGAATAGTGATCGGGGTCAGTAGTAGAGTCCTTGCAATTTTGACATATTCGTTAGTGATGCCGTCTGGTCCCGAGCTTTTTTCCGACTTCAGTTTTATTAGATGTTTTAATATTTCTGGCTCTGAAAAGTGTTGTATTGAGCAGGTATCTGTGCTGTGATAAGGGTAAACAAGCTTATTTTGCTCTGCTCTGTCTGGTTGACTGTATAATTTAGAGTAAAAGTCAGTAGCTATATCTATGATCTCGGTACGTGATTTGCATTTGCTATTGCCAGCCTGAAGTGATGGAATCCATGTAATTGATTTATTCAATTCTTTATGGGCTTTTTTGGCTGATCTAGATTTTTCAAGGTGTTTTTGTATTATATTTGTTCTATAAGTGTTGTAGCATTGCCTTATTTCTTTGTTGGTAAGTTTGTAAAGTGTTTTTAAGTTTTCTTTATCGGTTTTGTTTAATTTTTGCTTATTTTGTAGTTTACACCTTTCTTTCATGAGGTCTAGCGCTTTCTCTGACAAGATTTGGCTCTTTTCTTTCCCTTTGACGCTTATTAAACTTTCCTTTATACCGTGAATGTTTTTTTGGTGATAGTCTTCCGCGTTGTAGTTGTTGTGCGTAGATATAAGTTCTGGTATATAGTTCTTAAGGTTATTTAGGTACTTTTCTTGCTCATTTGCTGTTTTAAGTTTTCTTGATGAATTACAAAAATTACGTCTGCTCTTACATGTTGATTTTAAATGAATTGTGGCTCTTAGTAGTCTGTGGTCCGAGCCAAATGAGAATGACGACAGAACTTCGTATTTAGAGATTATGTGAGGCTTCGTGGTCATTATATAGTCTATTTCGTTTTTTATGGTTTTGTCTGGAGAGATCCATGTCCATCGGTTTTTGGGTTTTAGCTTGAACATTGTGTTGGTGATTTTTAAGTTATATTCCTGAGCGTATTGAATGAGTCTCTCTCCTCGTGAGCTTCTTTTGCCATATCCATATTTACCAGTAACAGGGCTTTCGTGTGTTTTGGGCGTTCCGATTTGTGCATTAAAATCTCCCATAGAGATTATGTACTTCGTAGAGGTAGAGTCGTGAGCTTTATCTAAGTCATTGTAGAAGTTGTCTATTTCCTCCTGTGATGACCTTTCAGTAGGTGCGTATGCCTGAATTATTGCGAAATGTAGGTTTTCTAGTACGATTTCTAGTAAGCACACCCTTTCGGATATTCCCGTGAATTTTATGATTTTTTCTTTGTATTTCTTTTTTACTAGGAATCCTACGCCGTATAGTCCTTTCGTTTTGCCTAAGTAGTACATGATGTATTCGTCGTCTTCTACTATTCTTTCTCCAAAACGGCGAACTTCGCACAACCCAACGACGTCGTGGTTGATGTCTCGTAGCGCTGTCTTTAACTCAATAAGTTTTAGTTCAGAGGAAAGCGATCTAGCGTTCAAAGTACAAATCTTAAAGGTGTCTTTTGTTTGAGTGGTTGTCCTTGGAGGGTTTTGGTCGAACTCTCCCGCGGTGACCGGCCGTACTGGGAGATGAGGGGTGGGTAGAGGGCCCGGTTTTGATTGCTATGCTGTGTTATGCTGTGATGTCTTAGTTTGACTTTGAGAACTGTCGTTATCTGACTCTGTGAAGGTCAGTTTAGGTTTTTGGATTATGTAGTCTTTCATATTTGTTGCTTTATTTTTCTTAGTTGGCTGCCTGCTAGTATGTTGCTCCCGTTGGCTGCTGGGTAGAGTTGTCTCAGGAGATTCGGACAGGTTCCTCTTGCTTGCTTGGTTGCGAGGGAGGGAGTGTTTGTTGTTCAATATAATGAGTTTATCGTATTTTAGATAAGCAATGTTACCTGCTTCTTTTTCTTTCTGTAGTTGGCTTTGCAGCTCCTTACGCTTATTTAATACTTCTAAAGGATAGTCTTCTTTTATGTAGTATGAAGTGTTTTTTAGATGGCGTTTATTTTTCTGAACTTTTAATTTGAAACCCAGTGTATTGAATGTTATTACCACCGGTCTTATCTTCTCTCCTTTTTTTACCCAGTCTTCTCACCGCTTCAATATTGTTAATATCACATGAGACCTTTAAATGTGTATTTATTGTGTTAACTATCGATTCTTCGAGTTCGTGGTATGAGTTTTCACATTCCTCTACGCCAAACAGGACTAAATTCCGCCGTCTAGACTGCCTATCAAAGTTTTTAATTTTTGTACTTTGTTCTTCGATTTTTTGTTCTAATAATTCGTTTTTCAGTTCCAGGTTGGTAAACTTCTCGCTAATACTATTGGCAATTGTTTTTTTAATGTCTTCTTTCATACCCAGCATGTCTTGTTTCTGTTGTTTTATATCTTTTTGCATGTTAAATAAGATACTTTTAATTTCCTCCATACTGCTCTCTACTGTGCACTCCTAGCTCCCTCTATGAGTAATCTTGTACGCTTTTTTTTTTTGTAGTCCAGTTGGTTGCAATATCGAGTCTATCGATGCGTATTTCGTGGTATCGGTGGTGGTCGTGAGATGGCAGGTTGCGACTGAGCGAAGGTCGTAGCGAGGTAGTTTTAATGAGTAACGTTAGATGGCGCTGTTAACTATGGCGTTGCGTTCGAATGATCATTAGTAACATTACATAGCAATTTATGGGGTTATGATTTTGTTATTGATTTATTGTAAGCACTTTTCAAGTTTTGTTTGAGTCCTGGCTTCTTCGTACACGCACAACAATGGTATATCACTTGATTTAAATGTTTGTTATTAGTCACTTAAAGTGTTTTGAGTGTCTTTTTGGTCGATCGTATTTTTCACTTTTCACTCAATGTTTCTGGTTTTACACTTCAATCTTTATATTGTCCAAGACAGTTGTCACATTCTTCACATGTTTTTGCACAGTTCATATTATATAAAACACTAAAACATTTTAAAAACTTTATTTAATTGCGAGTACGATGTTGACAGTGGCTTAGTGGCGCCCTCTTTCTAGAAATATATCAACATTTAAAAAAATATTTTCAGAATTGTTCCGCCGCTAACAATTTTTCAGTTGTAATATCTATAGTTGGCGAGGAAAGTCGGTTTTGAAAGCTTTTTCTGAAAGCCTATGATAGCTGCCTACGTTGGTGTAAGTTTGAAAGCGTCTTAACGTCTACATGTTCGTCAAAAGTAGAGATTTGTTTCAAGAAGCTTTCGGCCGCTAACGTGGCCAATGAATATTTTTCGGGAAATTAATTGTAAAAGTGATATGATTGGGTTTCGAAAGCTTTAACAAAAGCTCTTGATTTACGGTTTTCATTAATGTAATTATTACTTTGCAAAATCTAGAAATATATCAACATTAAAAAAATATTTTCAGAATTGTTCCGCCGCTAACTATTTTTCATTTGTAATATCTATAGTTAGCGAGGAAAGTCGGTTTTGAAAGCTTTTTCTGAAAGCCTATGATAGCTGCTTACGTTGGTGTAAGTTTAAAAGCGTCTTAATGTCTAGAAGTTTGTTAAAAGTGGTGATTTGTGTCAAGAAGCTTTCTGCCGCTGACGTGGCCAATGGATAAATTTCGGGACACAAATTGTAAAAGTGATATGATTGGGTTTCGAAAGCTTTGACAAAAGCTCTCGATTTACGGTTTTCCTTAATGTAATTATCACTTTGCAAAATCTAGAAATATATCAACGTTTAAAAAAATATTTTCAGAATTGTTCCGCTGCTAACTATTTTTCAGTTGCAATATCTATAGTTAACGAAGAAAGTCGTTTCTGAAAGCTTTTTCTGAAAGCCCATGATAGCGGCCTACGTTAGTGTAAGTTTATAAGCGTCTTGATGTCTAGAAGTTTGTCCAAAGTAGTGATTTGTGTCAGGAAGTTTTCGGCCGCTGACTCGGCCAATGGATATTTGTCGGGAAATTTGTTTTAAAACTGATATGATTAGGTTTCGAAAGCTTTGACAAAAGCTCTCGTTTTACGGTTTTCATTAATGTAATTATTACTTTGCAAAATCTAGAAATATATCAACATTAAAAAAAATATTTTCAGAATTGTTCCGCCGCTAACTATTTTTCATTTGTAATATCTATAGTTAGCGAGGAAAGTCGGTTTTGAAAGCTTTTTCTGAAAGCCTATGATAGCTGTCTACGTTGGTGTAAGTTTGAAAGCGTCTTAATGTCTAGAAGTTCGTTAAAGGTAGTGATTTGTGTCAAGAAGCTTTCGGCCGCTGACGTGGCCAATGGATATTTTTCGGGACACAAATTGTAAAAGTGATATGATTGGGTTTCGAAAGCTTTGACAAAAGCTCTCGATTTACGGTTTTCATTAATGTAATTATTACTTTGCAAAATCTAGAAATATATCAACATTAAAAAAAAAAATTCAGAATTGTTCCGCCGCTAACTATTTTTCAGTTGTAATATATATAGTTAGCGAGGAAAGTCGATTTTGAAAGCTTTTTCTGAAAGCCTATGATAGCTGCCTACGTTGGTGTAAGTTTGAAAGCGTCTTAATATCTACAAGTTCGTCAAAAGTAGAGATTTGTGTCAAGAAGCTTTCGGCCGCTAACGTGGCCAATGGATATTTTTCGGGAAATTAATTGTAAAAGTGATATAATTGGGTTTCGAAAGCTTTAACAAAAGCTCTTGATTTACGGTTTTCATTAATGTAATTATTACTTTGCTTAATCTAGAAATATATCAACATTTAAAAAAATATTTTCAGAATTGTTCCGCCGCTAACTATTTTTCAGTTGTAATATCTATAGTTAGAGAGGAAAGTCAGTTTTGAAAGCTTTTTGCTGAAAGCCTATGATAGCTGTCTACGTTGGTGTAAGTTTGAAAGCGTCTTAATGTCTAGAAGTTCGTAAAAAGTGGTGATTTGTGTCAAGAAGCTTTCGGCCGCTGACGTGGCCAATGGATATTTTTCGGGAAACAAATTTTAAAAGTGATATGATTGGGTTTCGAAAGCTTTGACAAACGCTCTAGATCGATGGTTTTAATTAATGTAATTATTACTTTGCCAAATCTAGAAATATATCAACATTTAAAAAAATATTTTCAGAATTGTTCCGCCGCTAACTATTTTTCAGTTGTAATATCTATAGTTAGCGAGGAAAGTCGGTTTTGAAAGCTTTTTCTGAAAGCCTATGATAGCTGCCTACGTTGGTGTAAGTTTGAAAGCGTCTTAACGTCTACAAGTTCGTCAAAAGTAGAGATTTGTGTCAAGAAGCTTTCGGCCGCTAACGTGGCCAATGGATATTTTTCGGGAAATTAATTGTAAAAGTGATATAATTTGGGTTTCGAAAGCTTTAACAAAAGCTCTTGATTTACGGTTTTCATTAATGTAATTATTACTTTGCAAAATCTAGAAATATATCAACATTTAAAAAAATATTTTCAGAATTTAGCCGCCGCTAACTATTTTTCAGTTGTAATATCTATAGTTAGCGATGAAAGTCGGTTTTGAAAGCTTTTTCTGAAAGCCTATGATAGCTGCCTACGTTGGTGTAAGTTAGAAAGCGTCTGAATGTCTAGAAGTTCGTTAAAAGTGGTGATTTGTGTCAAGAAGCTTTCGGCCGCTGACGTGGCCAATGGATATTTTTCGGGAAACAAATTTTAAAAGTGATATGATTGGGTTTCGAAAGCTTTGTCAAAAGCTCTAGATCTACGGTTTTAATTAATGTAATTATTACTTTGCCAAATCTAGAAATATATCAACATTTAAAAAAATATTTTCAGAATTGTTCCGCCGCTAACTATTTTTCAGTTGTAATATCTATAGTTGGCGAGGAAAGTCGGTTTTGAAAGCTTTTTCTGAAAGCCTATGATAGCTGCCTACGTTGGTGTAAGTTTGAAAGCGTCTTAACGTCTACATGTTCGTCAAAAGTAGAGATTTGTTTCAAGAAGCTTTCGGCCGCTAACGTGGCCAATGGGTATTTTTCGGGAAATTAATTGTAAAAGTGATATGATTGGGTTTCGAAAGCTTTAACAAAAGCTCTTGATTTACGGTTTTCATTAATGTAATTATTACTTTGCAAAATCTAGAAATATATCAACATTAAAAAGAATATTTTCAGAATTGTTCCGCCGCTAACTATTTTTCATTTGTAATATCTATAGTTAGCGAGGAAAAGTCGGTTTTGAAAGCTTTTTCTGAAAGCCTATGATAGCTGCCTACGTTGGTGTAAGTTTAAAAGCGTCTTAATGTCTAGAAGTTCGTTAAAAGTGGTGATTTGTGTCAAGAAGCTTTCTGCCGCTGACGTGGCCAATGGATAAATTTCGGGACACAAATTGTAAAAGTGATATGATTGGGTTTCGAAAGCTTTGACAAAAGCTCTCGATTTACGGTTTTCCTTAATGTAATTATCACTTTGCAAAATCTAGAAATATATCAACGTTTAAAAAAATATTTTCAGAATTGTTCCGCTGCTAACTATTTTTCAGTTGCAATATCTATAGTTAACGAAGAAAGTCGTTTCTGAAAGCTTTTTCTGAAAGCCCATGATAGCGGCCTACGTTAGTGTAAGTTTATAAGCGTCTTGATGTCTAGAAGTTTGTCCAAAGTAGTGATTTGTGTCAGGAAGTTTTCGGCCGCTGACTCGGCCAATGGATATTTGTCGGGAAATTTGTTTTAAAAGTGATATGATTAGGTTTCGAAAGCTTTGACAAAAGCTCTCGATTTACGGTTTTCATTAATGTAATTATTACTTTGCAAAATCTAGAAATATATCAACATTTAAAAAAATCTTTTCAGAATTGTTCCGCCGCTAACTATTTTTCAGTTGCAATATCTATAGTTAACGAAGAAAGTCGTTTCTGAAAGCTTTTTCTGACAGCCCATGATAGCGGCCTACGTTAGTGTAAGTTTGTAAGCGTCTTAATGTCTAGAACTTTGTCCAAAGTAGTGATTTGTTTTAGGAGGTTTTCGGCCGCTGACTCGGCCAATGGATATTTGTCGGGAAATTTGTTTTAAAAGTGATATGATTGGCTTTCGAAAGCTTTGACAAAAGCTATGGATTTACGGTTTTCATTGACGTAATTATTACTTTCCATAATCGAGAAATATATCAACATTTAAAAAAATATTTTCAGAATTGTTCCGCCGCTAACTATTTTTCAGTTGCATAATCTATAGTTAGCGAAGAAAGTCGTTTCTGAAAGCTTTTTCTGAAAGCCCATGATAGCGGCTTATGTTGGTGTAAGTTTCTAAGCGTCTTAATGTCTGGAAGCTTATCAAAATCACTGATTTCTGTCAAGAAACTTTCAGCCGCTGACTCGGCTAATGGATATTTTTCGGAAAACAACTTTGAAAAGTGATACGATTGGGTTTCGAAAGCTTTGACGAAAGCTCTGGATTTACGGTTTTCTTTGATGTAATAATTACTTTCCATAATCTGGAATTGTATCAATATTTAATAAAATATTTTCAGAATCGTTCCGCCGCTAACTATTATTAAGTTGCAATATCTATAGACAGCGAGGAAAGTCGGTTTTGAAAGCTTTTTCTCAAAGCCTATAATAGCTGCCTACGTTGGTGTAAGTTTGAAAGCGTCTTAATGTCTAGAAGTTTGTCAGAAGTAGTGATTTGTGTCAGGAAGATTTCGGCCGCTGACTCGGCCAATGGATATTTTTCGGGAAACGAATTTGAAAAGCGATTTTTATCGTTTTCGAAAGTTTCGACAAAAGCTCTTGATTTACGGTTTTCATTTATGTAATAATTACCTTCCGTAATCTGGAATTGTATCAATATTTAATAAAATATTTTCAGAATCGTTCCGCCGCTAACTATTATTGAGTTGCAATATCTATAGACAGCGAGGAAAGTCGGTTTTGAAAGCTTTTTCTGAAAGCCTATGATAGCTGCCTACGTTGGTGTAAGTTTGAAAGCGTCTTAATGTCTAAAAGTTCGTTAAAAGTGGTGATTTGTGTCAAAAAGCTTTCGGCCGCTGACGCGGGCAATGGATATTTTTCGGGAAACAAATTTTAAAAGTGATATAATTGTGTTTCGAAAGCTTTGACAAAAGCTCTAGATCTACGGTTTTCATTAATGTAATTATTACTTTGCCAAATCTAGAAATATATCAACATTTAAAATATATTTTCAGAATTGTACCGCCGCTAACTATTTTTCATTTGTAATATCTATAGTTAGCGAGGAAAGTCGGTTTTGAAAGCTTATTCTGAAAGCTTATGATAGCTGTCTACGTTGGTGTAAGTTTGAAAGCTTCTTAATGTCTAGAAGTTCGTTAAAAGTAGTGATTTGTGTCAAGAAGCTTTCGGCCGCTGACGTGGCCAATGGATATTTGTCGGGACACAAATTGTAAAAGTGATATGATTGGGTTTCGAAAGCAGTGACAAAAGCTCTCGATTTACGGTTTTCATTGATGTAATAATTACTTTGCAAAATCTAGAAATATATCAACATTTAAAAAAATATTTTAGAATTGTTCCGCCGCTAACTATTTTTCAGTTGTAATATATATAGTTAGCGAGGAAAGTCAGTTTTGAAAGCATTTTCTGAAAGCCTATGATACCTGCCTACGTTGGTGTAAGTTTGAAAGCGTCTTAATGTCTACAAGTTCGTCAAAAGTAGTGATTTGTGTCAAGAAGCTTTCGGCCGATGACGTGGCCAATGGATATTTTTCGGGAAACTAATTTTATAAGTGATATGATTGGGTTTCGAAAGCTTTGACAAAAGCTCTGGATTTACGGTTTTCATTGACGTAATTATTACTTTCCATAATCGAGAAATATATCAACATTTAAAAAAATATTTTCAGAATTGTTCCGCCGCTAACTATTTTTCAGTTGCATAATCTATAGTTAGCGAAGAAAGTCGTTTCTGAAAGCTTTTTCTGAAAGCCCATGATAGCGGCTTACGTTGGTGTAAGTTTCTAAGCGTCTTAATGTCTGGAAGCTTATCAAAATCACTGATTTCTGTCAAGAAACTTTCAGCCGCTGACTCGGCCAATGGATATTTTTCGGAAAACAACTTTGAAAAGTGATACGATTGGATTTCGAAAGCTTTGACGAAAGCTCTGGATTTACGGTTTTCTTTGATGTAATAATTACTTTCCATAATCTGGAATTGTATCAATATTTTAAAAAATTGTTTCAGAATCGTTCCGCCGCTAACTATTATTGTGTTGCAATATCTATAGACAGCGAGGAAAGTCGGTTTGGAAAGCTTTTTATGAAAGCCCACGATAGCTGCCTACGTTGGTGTAAGTTTGAAAGCGTCTTAATGTCTAGAAGTTCGTCAAAAGTAGTGATTTGTGTCAGGAAGATTTCGGCCGCTGACTCGGCCAATGGATATTTTTCGGGAATCGACTTTGAAAAGCGTGTTTTTTGGATTTTAAATATTTCGACAAAAGCTTTTGATTAACGGTTTTCATTGTTGTAATAATAACTTTTCATAATCTAGAATTGTGTCAACTTTAAAAAAATAATTTCAGAATCGTTGCGCCGCTTACTACTATTCAGTTGCAATATCTATATATAGCAAGGAAAGTCGGTTCTGAATGCATTTTTATTTAAAAAAAATAACTCTTTATTGTTGGTATCAATTAGAAAATGTCTTTCTGTCTAGAAAAGGTTTTAATTTAGTTTTGTATGCTTAGAATCTTATGGCCGTACAATTTTTTTAACAAAAACTCTAATAATCATGGTAAGTGTATTTTGTAAACAGTAAATGTGAGGATTTAATCAACATCTTCTGTGAATAATAGATTTGAAGCGTCTTTATGTCTTTAAATGCGTTTATAGTTAACTTGTGTAGTACGTAATGTTGGTGTCTGTTCAAGTCATTTTTGATACCTAGTTGGTAAAATTTATCGTGATACGCTATTATTTGTATAAAGCCCCACTTTTTTCTTCACCATTGACCTATAAATATCCTACTTAAGCTCTTTTTTATGGAAATACACGTATTAAAAGTGTTAACTTCTTAATTTGGTCGGGTTATCGTCGGCCGATAACTTTGGCCGCTAACTTCACACCGGTACTGAGTCAAGTTTATTCACGGCAGATAAGTCATTTGCGGAGGGAGATTATAAAATAAACAACATGAAAAGGATAAAAAAATAAACTTAATATTTGTAATATGTCATTTTTAAAAAAATCATTTAAATTACCTAATTGCGTTTCCGAGATATTCTATTCTAATAAAATAACAATGTGCCTATTGTAAAAACTTTTTATAAATGAACATTCAAAGAAGACTGTTACCCAGATCTACACTAGTCAAAATTGACCAAAAATTTTAGCAACGACTAGTATCTGACATAATGTGTTACGTAAATATTCAGGCAGTAAAGTAAGAAATGCCTAATTTTATTTCTTGGCCCGATTCGAAGAATCAAATACGATAACGATGAGTTCTCATTTAGATATCGTTTGTAAGTCTTATATATGGAAGGTAGAGGCAAGGAACAGACTCTCCATATACCAAAAAGAGTCCGACAAAAAAACATAAATAGGTGGCGCTACAATACCTACTTAGCATACTTGAGAAAAAAAATCTTACCATAGGCAGCGCACTTCACTCCGTCAATAACGCCTAGGTTCTTAGCTGCTCTAGCGCCACTCTAGAGAGATTTGGAACTATTATATATAGCTGACAGCTGGACACTTTTGCAACAGTTCTGCCTATGTAGATTTTGTTCCTTGCCTCTACCTTTCATAATCGTATAATTGACAGAAGCAGCTCGATTCGGGCAACCAATGTCACTTTGACGTTAGAAATATCGTAGATAGATCTTACTGGGATCACAGCGAAATCGAAATAAACGTCAATTTTGACATGTCGTTTAGTTATCGATCTTTTAAAGATCTTTCCAAGATCTTAAACGTATCTTAATCATTCTTCTAATCGAGCCGTCAGGCTTTCTTATTTACTGGCCGAGGTGTGTATGTTTATTTACGCATCAATTGTAGGTTCCAGCAAATCACAATAACATGTCCCAATTGTCACATTATCCTATTTTTTTTTTTAAATACTACGTCGGTGGCAAACAAGCATACGGCTCGCCTGATGGTAAGCAGTCTCCGTAGCCTATGTACGCCTGCAACTCCAGAGGAGTTAAATGCGCGTTGCCGACCCTAAACCCCCCCCCCCCCCCCCCCCTCTCGTTGAGCTCAATATTAATGTCTCCACACCTTTATGTCATGTCAATGTCAGCAGAAATGAACTATTTACTTGCAGACAATATTATTATGATGGCACAGCATAAGTTAATGTGTTTATGACACGTGAATATGACGCATATAGGTCAGGGAGATATATGATATTTAGTACTTTAATCAATTAATAATTGTGAAGATAATGTAATAATTAGTTAATTACTTGTGTTACAGCGATAACTTGGTCAATAGAGACAGTGCAGGGTCTCAAAAATATATATAACTCCGTATATGATAAATAGTCTAAGAAAATAAAGAAAAAATCACGCTCGAATAAATGGCAATATTACTTTGGCTTACGCTCGAGTAGATGGCGACACCGTTTGATATTTAACGCATATCAGTGAAAGAACATGGGTCAAATAGCCATATGTCATTCCAAAAGTTTTAGTCCTGTGTCGAAAGACTCGAAAGATGGCAGTAAAAGTCGAGTCCAAAATTGACTTTGACAATACGCCTCTATACTCAATTCTCATTGAAAATACTAACGATATATCATTAATCGTATAATAATAATCAAGAGTTCTATTCAGATAAAAAAAATGTAGCCATCATTCGAAAGCTTGTTTTATTCTAATTAAAACATTAATAATGTAATAGGTTTAAAATTTAGATCCGGATTTAATTTTCTACGTGTTTACTTTGGGATTGTCATTAGACGCGAGCACGCGGCTGGTTTATGAAAAATTATACTTCAGAAAAGGGAGCAAAATCAATGTCATTAATAAAATAGTACAATTGTATTTTTTTAATGAATCTACTTTATAAGAGAAAATACATTGACCGAATAGTATTGCTATACGTATATTTTCATTATATCTCCAACGGCATTGGACACAGTCACAAAGGTGATAGCTGTCTGGTGTGGTAGACCTGTGTGTTTGTTTTGTGCACAGTGATATGTTTTATAGTTTTATATGATTATGGTAAATTACAACAAAAAATATATTGTGTAATGGGGTAAAATCTGTACTAATACCAATTATGTCTAATTTCCTCTTTCTATATAAATATCTGATGGCAAATATGTTTACTGTATACCAGTCATTGCGGCAATTCTTTAGATTTGTCACACATAACCGGGCCTATTGACTAATTTATTTAGTCTACTATTACCACCACACACGGTGAAGCGGTATGATTAAATAAATAAATATTATAGGATATTATTACACAGATTGACTAAGTCCCACAGTAAGCTCAATAAGGCTTGTGTTGAAGGTACTTAGACAACGATATATATAATATATAAATATTTTATAAATACCTACTTAAATACATAGAAAACACCCATGACTCAGGAACAAATATCCATGCTCATCACACAAATACATGCCCTTGCCAGGATTTGAACCCGGGACCATCAGCTTCGTAGGCAGGGTCACTACCCACTAGGCCAAACCGGTCGTCAAATGATTAGAAGTATATAATTAACAATGTGATATAAAATTTGTTTATATTATAATAAATTAAATTATAACCAGATATCTGTTTGTTTCATATTGGATTATGTATTACCATTACCTATCAAGAGCATTAGTAATATGATGTATATGAAAATTTAATAAAAAAAACAAGCCATTATGATAAAGTTATGATCTTAATAAACCGGATTAACTGGAACTCTATTTTCAACTCCTGCTTGTAATATTAGTAGTAAATTGTTTTGGCAATACATTTTTCGTCAGTAGCGACACTTGTGACATCTGGTGTCAAGTAGCGGTTGCGGTACAGATAAATTCCGCTACTTGACGCTAGATGTCGACTACGAAATAACACGCGTTTTGGTAAGAAAAATGGAGTTACCACAAGTAATAATTGGTTAATTGCAGTACTAGAAGCGCGCTTGCAATGTTCGCTGGCGGCCATGCGGGGCTCCGCCCTCCTGCTGGAGGCGGCCGTGCGCGTCGCTGAGCACCTGGCGGAGGTTGCATGGAATGTGTTGCGTTCAACTCTTCACTATGGAACCCAAGAACAGGGTTAGTTACAATCCTATTCAAGGCCTGTCGACTTCCTTAGAAAGACATGACGCTTCATAATTGCGCATGTGTGGTCTGACCTTCTGGAAATAGATACCAGTTATTAATATAAAAATATTTTGTTACAGCAACATTGCTCCTATCTGACTTTGTCTATTCAACTTTGGGAACAAATAAAATCATTTTTATCAAATATTTTGATTTATGTCACACTACCATATGTAAATTATTATTATTTTATATAAATTATTACCTATTTCAGTTTGTCTTTGTCTATGTTCATAAAATCTATGGAGGTCAGAGGCACATATACCCTCCATAAAGCCTTGCATTTGGGTCTGGCCGGTTAGAACATAGACAAAAGTCTGCAATGTCAATGCTGTCAAAGTCATTGACGCAAAACTATTTTCATTTTCAAAACTATCAGTTTTCATATAAAATGATTAAATAACGATTTATGTTGTTGAAATAGATTTATTGATTAATTTTTAAAATTAAAAATCCACCGCACAGTATCTCCGCTCAGACTCGGTTAAAGTTTAATCCATTGTACTAAACTAAGAAACAAACAATTATTTGAAGGTAAGAAATATTTTAATTTATAAATAAAATAAGTGTACTATTGCCAAATTCAAATACATAAATTTAATCTTACCACCCTCTTAAGTCGCACGGCCGCCCTATCGCGTCCAAAATTACAATCTAAATTCATCATAGATGTAAATTCTAACATTGTTTTAGCTGGCAATTTAGAACTCTGGTAGCTATTAGCAAGGTTAGTAATTAGGGACAAAGGTTATAGTATTGTTTAAAATGTGACTGTTTTGTTTTAGAGGGTGAACGTGAGCAAAAAATCCTTGGGCGTCATATCATTTCCTTGGAATGGCTCAAAATCAAAAGGCACGGATCCGCCACATAGTTGTAGTTTCCCGGTGACCATCAACAAGACCGCTGCACTGAGCTGTGGAGCAGAAAGTGTCCGACAATCGGATAGATGTAATAACAACTTTGTCTGTCATATATTCATGTAATTTTTAGTTTTTTGGGCTGATATATGTGATATGATTACAAGTTACACTAATTGCAATTGTGGAGTAAAATCAGATGTGCCAAAGATCATGTTTTAGATATATAAAAAGCTATATTAAATGCAATAAATAGTATATGTATATATTATATAAAATTGTTTTTATCATGAAGATTTTAATGACTTCTATTTATTGTTATGAAGGTGATCTGGGAATTAAAACATGCGCTAAAAATAGACGACCTAAACATAAATAACGCCTTAAAAAAATCAAAAGATAATCACACGCACAGGATAGGTTAACTATTTGGTACCCACATCAATAATGAACCGAAATTACCGACCTGTGGTCTCATTGAATAAAATTCATATAGGTATGTAGATATTATATGGAAGTGTCACAGTTAGTTCAACAAGCCCCGTCCGATACATAAATTTGTATAGAAAATGACTTTTTTCCTGCCTATTGTATGTTTTTCGAACGAATTAAGCTCTTTTGATCCTAATATATAGGAATAAAAATATTTATAACTTGACAATAAACTGTATTGTTACCTTTTATATTGAAAAAACTTTAAAATATAGATATCATTATCTCTTAGGACAAAAGATGCCTGTGATTTTGATTAATATATAACGGTCTAGAACACAAAATGACTACAATTATTTAGACCTTTATTTATCTACCGACGAAATGGTTTATCTTCACGTTAGTGAAGCCGATGGAAACCCGCTGCCGCGGGGCTCCTATTTCTGTGCGGTTTGGCCTTCGGCCATTAAAAGATAACTAACGAACCTAACGTACCTATAAGTGGTCATTTTGTGTTCTAGACCGTTTGCGATGTAGACTAAAAGAGATATAGGCAAAATATTACACTAGTCATTTTGTTTTCTAGACAGTCCGAGATCAAAGATTTTTTTTTTACATAAACGTGGGCGGTCGGTAGTCTATCATTATTACCATATAAATAGAACTAAACGAGCTTGTTCCTTTTCACTTACGGATTCGGTAGTTAACAGCGCTGCATATAAGAAACAACAGATTGAGCCAAAAAAATCATTTCAGAAAATTTCAACTATAGTTGAACCTGCATTGGTCCCGCAGATCATGACACACGGCCTTAGGTTTAGGGTTAGGAATCCTAAGAATTCCAAAACACAAAACAAAGGAAGGCCTAATCGGGCACTTAAGACAGTTATTTTTTTGCTATTGTTCATTGAAACCAGCTAATTTTACTCAGTGTTGAATCGTTGGCGTTATAAATTGGCTCCTGAGGCTATATTCCATAAAGCAATGTTTAAAACACTTACGATACTAACTTAAATTGCATGGGTATGAATACCGTTATAATGATTATTTGCGTATCGTCAAAGGCCGTCATGTGTTATCGTCTTATGCTATGCAGGTTCACTTTGTGGTTGGCGTGTACCCAACACGTGTCCATGTTGTGTCAAAAGCTTTTTGGGCCGTATTTACTTTATTTTATTTTTTTCGTCGGAATTCGATAAAATTTGATGAATAGAGTTCCGTATTCTGTACAATATGAACACAATTTCACATATCCCTAAATAGTTTCTTTTTTTCGTCCCAAATTGGGGTTTCGTGTTTATTTTGCCCAGAGCGAGACGCCTCGTGAGGAAATTTCCTTGCGCGGCAAACGCGCGGCCTCGCTCGGCCGCGTGCTCGTGTAGCTTTTGCCTCAGAACTCTTCATGCTTGCCAAATTTTATCAATGAAAAAAAACGAATATCGATTAAAAAGCAACAACAAAATTAATTCGTTCATTTAACCTTTTCACCGCCACGTCAATGAATTAATAGTCATCAACGCTACGTCAAAAATGGCACGTATACAAACCTGACCAACACCACGACTTGATATGTTACCGTGGCGTGTGGGGCACGTAATTTACTGACTTTAAATCAAGTCAATGGCTGCGAAAAGATTAAGAAACGAAAATTAAGCTGACGAAATAGCAACATAATTTTGATCATCTACAAATTCAGAATTTACGAGTAAAATAGGAGTCGCTTCTGACACATCATGCGTATTTAACGGATTTACAGCGAATCGCGATAAGATACAATAGTTATAATGGCTCCTAACAACGCTGCTGCGAGTTTAGCGAATGATAACCAAGCTTTTGGATTTAAAATAAATTATTAAAGAAAAAAAAAACAGATTAAAGTCATTAGAGGCGTTACAGTAGTAAAAATAAATAGACAGGCATAAAAAATAACAAGTATTCTATATAATAGGCGGGTCCACACACAGCGAGCAGCGCGCTCTGCCGAAGGTAACGCGCGCGCTGCCTCGGCCGAGGCACGTCTACATTGGCCGTTTGCCGCGCGAGAGAATTGCCATACATTGCATATCTGATTAATTTACACTACTGACTATTACAATATGGCATGCAATATGCAATATGTCCGTCATTGCAATATGGCATGACTCGTGTCTTAAGGCATGGGTGATCGGATAGTTACAAGTGATAAATTACTGATACACTAAATTTAAGTGCAGTTCAATAGAAATGGAAAATAATGTAATACCTTCATTACTTGGATTCCGATATCTCCTCGCCTCAACAAATTTACTGTATAAAAAAGAATTTGATTTCATTTGAAATTCATACATTGTAACAGAAATCAGATCGCTAGCGTCTTTTATATTGATTGTCACTGTGACAGTGTACAAAATGGTATAGAAATCAAGTTCCTTGTCCATGTCATCCAGCTTAAAGCAGGCCAATGAGCTCTCCACGCGACCTCAGATTTATACCTACGCGTCGCGCACCGTAGAAGGTGCAAAGCCAACAGGGAGTCACACGTGCTCAGTGCTCACTGACAGAGGACGCAGCTTTTGACGTTACGCCAGTGGTGTTTCACTCAATAGGGACCGTGCGCGTTGGAGAGTCTGCCATCTTGTGGCCTGAATGGGAACCATAAACATGCACATTTACACGTCACGTGTTTTCTTGTGCATAGTAGGTTCTGCCATCTTGTGGGCTACATCGGAACAAAAAACCTCACATTTACGCCTCGCGCCAAAAATCTGACGGCTCCTGTGCTGCCTCCTACAGTTCATGCACGCTCCCTATTGTTCGGGCGCGCTCCGCTCATGATATGTTTATAAATCCTACAATATTATGGCATTTTGAATTAAATAGTATTTTTGTTTACAGCAAATCATGCCACGGGCTTATAGAAAAAAGGTGGGAGCTCGTAATTATAAAAAATATTCGGAGGACACATTGCAAGAATGTCTGAGAACTATAGTGATCGGTGAACTTACCCAAAGAAAGGCCAGTGAGAAATATGATATAGATAGTGAACCGGAAACTAGTTTTCTAACCAAAGAACCTACTAAATGTATTAGAAACTTCAAGCCACTTGTAAAGGCTGTGGGACAATATGTGGTGTTTAAATATGAAGGAGAATTATTTCCCGGTGTGATTACCAAGATTTCCGCAAAGGGAGCAAATATATCCTCTATGAAAAGGTCCTTGAAAAGCTGGAAGTGGCCAAAACCGAAGGATGAAATCCATTATGATTGGAAAGATGTATTGGGATGCATAAATCCACCAAAAAAAAAATGGACGAAGGGAGATTTATTCCATTCCGGAACTGAACGAAATTTGGGGATAGGTATCTGATATCTAGGTACCCTACCTACCCAATTTATTAAAAAAAACGCTTGATCTCTTATTACATAATATTTAATTACCAGAGATGTGAAAAATAGTTTTTAAAAAGTATTTAAATACAAAATACAAATACTTCCTTGATATACTATTTCAAATGCAAAATACAAAATAGTTTTCAAATTTGTATTTAAAATACTAAATACAAAATAGGTATTTTCAAAATGCTCCTTCCATAAATCTCGGAATTTAAAACGTACTATGTTTAGACAGTCAGTATGGTATGGTAAACAATTACATACTATTCCGTCGGTTACAGCTTCCCTAGCAAATCAAGCAGTTAGACCTATATGAGATGGCAACCATTGTAAATGTATCTTAATACTTGACCCCGACAATTTATTTAAAGTTTTAAAAATAGTATACAATGTAGTCTATCGGTGCTCCTCGAAAGACTCATATTGAAATGGGGTTTGGTTTCGATGATTTAAGTCGGTTTTATAATAAATCACCCGTTTCTAAGCCTATAAAAAAAAAAATTAATGCTTTATTTTCTCGTGCTTTGTCAGGGATCTTGTACGATGGCATAGAGAAATAAATAAGCAAAGAGTATTCACTCCATACATGAAAATATGGGCATCCGTATTTATGGATTACTCAATTTTTCATTTTGACGTTAACACAGTCCCACGATACGTTATTGAATTATGTGGAAAAAATGATTCTTGTACAGAATGTCTATTACCTAACTCCCAACGCAAAAAAACCTAGCCCTCCTTTTACAGCGGAACGGCCCCGCCAAGGTCGCAGGGAATAGGGAGAGTGGCGCACCGTAATACCATCACGCCTCTTCCCCTGCGATCCCGCCTCGGCCGTCGAGGATAGGGAGAACGTTTTAACCGCAGCACCGACACTCCTCTTCCTCGACGGTCCACCTCCAACGCGTCACAAGCGGGCTCACCAAGCCCACTTGGAGCGTCCTCCTCGGGCCAGCCCGCACCTCAATCAGGCCGGCCCTGGTTGCCTCTTCGCTTCACCGTGGGTGACCAAGCCACGGCTACTAAGCCCCTCCACCACGACAATGTGGGCAACTCGCGGGTGGGTCGCAGTTCCAACCTAACCTAACTCATTTATGTCATGCAACTAATTATGCCACACAAATAATTATGTGATGTCACTTGTTAGAACAAATGATATGCTTTATAGTACCTATGTAATAATTATGGCAATGTATATTAGACGAAGTGTAAATATACCTTATAATCATTATACCAATAATAACATTAAGTATGCCGTTAATTAGGCATTAGTTATTACGGTAGTATGCCATTTATTACGTTATTCAAAATAACGATATATCAAACTATAATATATGAAAAGTATTTTTTTTGTAAGAGATGTGCACACTGCAGCAATGTCGTATATATGGACAATCAATCCTATCCGCTATCATGGCCAGGATGCGGTTGCGGCTATCCCGCACCCGCCGCACCAGGGACGCGCATTTCTTTCTGATTGTTGCATAAAAGCAGTCAACTCTCGCTTCCGCAAACATCCCTGATGCGCTGCAGAAGCGGGGCAGCCGCATCAACACCCTGAACGCATTATTATATTGTACGCGTAGGGCGGTGTAAGTTTTTCGAGTGTAGTTTACCCACAGGCTGCTCGTGTAAAAAGATGTGCAATAAGCTTTAAAAAGCGTTTTTTTAACTTCGTTGGAACAACGAGCAAACCTGCGGGCCAACATATTGGCTCTCACCGACAACGCCCTACGCTCCCTTTCTAAATCACTATCGTCTTTAAGACTGGACGCAAACGGCGCGCGGCGAGGCGAGCGGCATATCATGGCCGTTTATACATTTCGTCCAGCGCAATGTATGGCCTCGATTTTCCGGTCGTCGCGCCGCGCGCCGCTTTCGTTCAGTCCACGGCCTTAAGAGGAAAGAGGAGGGCCGAACAAACGTAGTCCTCATTTTTCTCTCTGGATATTGACATTTTGGAAATTATTTTTACATAATTTGATGTATATTAACCATAGCTGAAAGCTTAGAAAAAAATCAAACGAAAGGGCATAGCTGTGGTTGATATACAACAAATTGTATCAAAATATTTTCAATAATGTTAATATCCAGAGGGGAAAATAAGAAGGAGGTCCTCCACTTTCGTCTTAAGGTACTCCAAGATCTAACAATCTTATAAGAAAATCGCATTAATAGAATACCTTCATTACAATTTTGCCGTACAAAAGTAATTGGCACACGATCTGACTTTTAAACAAAAAAAAGGGACATTAACAGGAAAATGCTACAATTCTCGATGGAGGCAAAATCTTTAAGTTCCCGTTGCTGCCCTGAAAGCAAAGGAAAACGAATGTTAAGACCAGAGATTTTACTTATAATAACAACTTGCTATTTGCAGCATTTAGTCGTGTCGCAGTCCATTCTTATCAGACTATTGCTGAATACATTTTGTATCCATGCTTTATACGGCGCCGTGCCAACCGTGCCATAACGACTCAGAGATAATTGTCGAAGGGTAGAAGTAAAAGCAGGCCTATGGAACTCTCCGCGCGAGTTTGTGCCTTCGAATCTCTTCCCGTTCACGGGACAAAAGCAAGCCAATTGGTTGCCACACGCGCTCACGGACGCACGTCGCCGCGCGCTCTAATATCATTATTATTTTTACGATAGTTACAAGCTATGTAGGTACTATTAATTTCTTTAAACATGTAATGTTTTTTCCGACAAATTCATAGTTAGATAATATATATAATATATACATACATAGCCTATTTAAAATAAGTAGCAAACTTTAAAGTTATTTTGGTAGATTATTATTTTAACGACAGTAAGTAGGTACCTACTTAACAAGACGTTTATAATCTTTTATCCCTATCCGCAATTTTTTGACATTTGCGTTTGTTGGAAAGAGACAAATATTTAACAAAGGTTTATACGGTGAAACCACGATAACGCGAAACTCAATAAGGCGAAATCCTCATCAACACGAAATAAAATTCCCTTCTTTTCAAAAACCAACACGTCCATAACTCGAAATATTTAACCTCGTTAACACGAAGAAACCAACGATAGGTACGAACGACTATCCAGTACTATTTTTACCTCTATCACTAGAAAAATTAAATTTAACCTCTGTAACTCGAAAAAATAGGCGTATTGTTTTGTCGCCTTTACGAGTAAAGTTTTAAAGCCGACCACTGGCTAACAGGCCGCCGGACGATATCGCACTGTCAGTTATTACAAAAATTTGACAGTTCTAGTAAACTAACTACCCTTTGATTATGTGGTCGTATCAAAAATACACGCTGTATATGCGTTCACCGTCATACAAGTTTGTTCCTAGGCCACGCCCCCTGGCAGTGAAGACAAAACCTCGGTTGACACGAAGTAAATATATGTTCTATATATCGAGTCTTTGAAATATAATTAATATAATTATATTTCAAAGACTCGATACACGATTGAACGAAATCGGCTCGATAGAAAATAAATGCAAAGATTGGTCTTAAAATCACAATTAAATGGTTTTATGTCTTTATTGTTTTGACTTATGGGTCTGCAAATAAAATCACAATTTCAAAACATTTATATCTAAACCATGGTCGAGTTAAATATTACACTAATAGTCCATTTTTTTATTTAAATATTTTTCTTATTATTCCCTTGCCCAGGCCCAGTAACATGCGACAGTGCTATCTCATTTACTCCGATACAAATAGACAGTGTGCGCGCTTTAGGTATTGACAGCCTCTTAAGCTGTTACAGAATGGTAGAAACTTTGTTTGAAGCGTTGTTAGATCCGCTACTTTTGATGCTGACTGTACAACAAACGTGGTGACATCAGCAACTTCGCCAAAGGAACGTCTCAGTCAGTAGTTGGTTTCGAGGTTCCGACTAACCAATTAGGGATATAAAGAACCATCTCAATTCACAAAGATCTACATACGGAACTTTGAAAGGGATCATAAAATGTTTTAGAACGATACAGTAGTGTTTTCATAACTATAACCGGTGTGGTCTGGTTTGGTCGGATTGAACACGCATATGGAGGTCTGGTTTGGTCGGATTGAACACGTATATAGCCGATATGTGCAGCATGCATAACGATTAAATGGATCGATTGCAATTTCTTTCAGCTTTCCAGTACATTGAAGGGTAAGTTGGTGGACATATTTAGCTAAAGTTATAATAAATAACTATTATGATAAAAAAATTGTAAGTAGAACTTAATTTTAAAATAAAAATATAAACAATAATTTTAAAACATGTAAATATTTAACAATCTCGAATTATCTAAATTACCCAAACTTACAAGTTTTTTGACATATTACACAGGCTATTATTTTATTAAGTACTAATTAGTTACAAACATCGTCCTTTGACACCGTGTAATCGTTAAAATACTTAATGTTGATGATGTACACAGATCTTATCAGTATAATTTTATTCTTTTTAAAGCCTCGGCCACGAAACGTACGCTCCGATGGTGCACGCTTGATTCTGACGCCGACCGGCATGGTTAATAAAACCAACGTATGGTGGTCGGCGTCAGCGTCGAGCGTGTTCTCTCGGAGCATCCATTCTGTGGTTGGAAAATTTCGTTATGCTACTTTTCTACCAGATACCAAGAATCATGTAAAATCTTTATAAAAAACAGTGAACTCGGTGCTCGGGTATCAATATCAATATTGAATATTTACGATTCTTGTTCAATATTTACAAAACATATCCATAAAAGTGTAAGGACTTACACAAGTACCTTAATATGGAGACAATATAAGATGGAAGACACGAATATTTGGTCAAATATGTACACCGAAGTTAGCTGGTACCATTGGAAGGTTCAATTATGGGTGCTGGTTGATACTTAAATTATGATTATTTTACGTGATTTCCTGTCATGTTTGGAGAAAAGCACTATATATGCCTCGGCAAGAACAGCAATTCGTGGATTCGTCTTCTTTCAAAACTCATCCACGAATTGCCCTTTCCCGCCCCGGCCTCTGCAATAATGTACAATTTCTTCTATTTGAATGTTATAGTAACGCTTGCAGACGTATTTGCTTCATAAAACAATTGTTCAGTATAATAGCTAGCACATTGTTACTGGTGAATTCTTAATGTAATTTGAGACTTCGGTGACGAGATAGATGTCGCTAATGTCGATATGCGCCTCCCTAAAGCGTTTAAGATTCGCACGCTTCTGGTAAGCTACAATAGTTCACTTTAGATACATACTACAAAGTCAAATGGTATTCTAAACGTTTTTAACGTGTGTCAGAAGATGGCAGTAAATTTACAATACAATACAAATACTCTTTATTGCACACCTCGCTACAGAGACAATACAGATAAATTTGAGATAATACAACACAACAATGTACTGTGGTTACAAAATTTTCTTTGAAAGTAAACCTCTATTTCCAATTATTTTAATCGAAATACACACTAATACATTAAAGTTCCCCGGAAAAGCCCGGAAATATTATTAATGGAATCTTGCAAGGTAAGTATAAAAATTGTTCCAAATTTGTTTTTCGCTAACGTTTGCTTAAATTATTTTTCAAACTCTATGGGTAGCGTGACAGGTGTCACCGCCATATAATTTACCACAGCCCACAGAGAAGGCAAAAGCCGCAAAGCTGAAAGCCCCACGATCAGCAGCCGTTGTACTTACCCTACAACCGGAAGCCGTGGAGAAAGGTGTCACCTACAAAGAGGTGATTCCACTGACTCCGGTCCTGGGCAGCTTGGGTAACCTCCTCCCAACCCCATCCCCAATACACCCAACTCTTGCTCTACGGAACTGCGCCAAGTAAATTTAGGGCGGCCATTTTTCCGTTTTCCGGGCATTTCCCAGGTCAGGGCCACTTTGGATAGGTGGGTGTCAGGCTTCCTGAGGATATGCCCAATCCAATGCCATTTGCGAGTTTGGATCTCCTTGTGTACGGGTGCTTGTCCGGTAATTCTCCATAAGTGAGCGTTTGTGATCCAGTAAGGCCAAAAGATGCGTAGAATTTGCCTTAAGCATTTGTTTATGTCCTGTTCTATGTCCCAGGAACATAATATTATATTAATTTAATTTGGGAAGGTCGTAGTTAAATTCCAATTACAAAATAGTATTTTTACACATGTTTGTAAAGGAGGGCCCCTCTTTTTAGGGTTCCGTAGCCAAATGGCAAAAAACGGAACCCTTATAGATTCGTCATGTCCGTCTGTCTGTCCGATTCTGTCACAGCCACTTTTTTCCGAAACTATAAGAGCTGTACTGTTCAAACTTAGTAAGTGGATGTATTCTATGAACCGCATTAAGATTTTCACACAAAAATAGAAAAAAAACAATAAATTTTGGGGGTTCCCCATACTTAGAACTGAAACTCAAAAAAACTTTTTTCATCAAACCCATACGTGTGGGGTATCTATGGATAGGTCTTCAAAAATGATATTGAGGTTTCTAATATCATTTTTTTCTAAAATGAATAGTTTGCGCGAGAGACACTTCCAAAGTGGTAAAATGTGTGTCCCCCCCCCCCCCCCCGTAACTTCTAAAATAACAGAATGAAAAATCTAAAAAAAATATATTATATACATTGCCATGTAAACTTCCACCGAAAATTGGTTTGAACGAGATCTAGTAAGTAGTTTTTTTTAATACGTCATGAAATTAAAAAAAAAATTTTTTTTTCATCAAACCCATACGTGTGGGGTATCTATGGATAGGTCTTCAAAAATGATATTGAGGTTTCTAATATAATTTTTTTCTACACTGAATAGTTTGCGCGAGAGAACCTTCCAAAGTGAAAAAAAGTGTGTCCCCCCCCCTGTAACTTCTAAAATAACAGAATGAAAAATCTAAAAAAAATATATGATATACATTGCCATGTAAACTTCCACCGAAAATTGGTTTGAACGAGATCTAGTAAGTAGTTTTTTTTTAATACGTCATGAAATTAAAAGAAAAATTTTTTTTTCATCAAACCCATACGTGTGGGGTATCTATGGATAGGTCCTCAAAAATGATATTGAGGTTTCTAATATCATTTTTTTCTACACTGAATAGTTTGCGCGAGAGAACCTTCCAAAGTGAAAAAAAGTGTGTCCCCCCCCCCGGTAACTTCTAAAATAGCTGAATGAAAAATCTAAAAAAAATATATGATATACATTACGATGAAAACTTCCACCGAAAATTGGTTTGAACGAGATCTAGTAAGTAGTTTTTTTAATAAGTCATAAAATAAAAATATATTTTTTTTTCATCAAACGCATACATGTGGGGTATCTATGGATAGGTCTTCAAAAATGATATTTAGGTTCCTAATATCATTTTTTTCTAAACTGAATAGTTTGCGCGAGAGACACTTCCAAAGTGGTAAAATGTGTGTCCAAAGTGGTAAAATGTTGAACAAGATCTAGCAAGTAGATTTTTTTTAATACGTCTTAAATGGTACGGAACCCTTCATGCGCGAGTCCGACTCGCACTTGGCCGCTTTTTTTATCCCAATCTCAACGTAATGATCGTGTATAGATCGTGGGCAGCAATGGTTTCAAAGAAATTTCGCCCGGCACCCGGGTGGGGACCCTTTGGGATTTTCATCCTTCGATTGACAGACCAATGTGCATTGCGTCTCACTGTCTCATTAAGCAATTATAATATATTTGTCAAATTTCATATTATCCCAGCATTTCGTTTTAAAGTGAGACGTTTATTACGATTGTATGGCGGCGGCGTGTGACTTTTATATGGCATTTTCTACAACTCAGTAACGGAAAGTTAGGCTGCATTTCCACTAGATATGTGAACCGATGCGTAACAAGGGATGTGTTTGTTAAGAGAGAAGAATAGGATCGGCCAGGCCGATTCGTCCGGCGAACTGGTAATCAGTGGACCCCTTTAGTAAGATGATAGTTTTCCACACCAGCCGGTGTGGTGGCGTTGACAACTCTGTTGTTATTCATCAAACATATTTTTTATTTAAGCAAGCGTCTAGTCAACTTCCCTTCCCTGGATATTTTTTGGCTAGCTCGTAAAAAGCAATGAAATGAATTGTCCAGGCGTCGATACAAGTCTAGCTCGTGTGTGTTCGTTGCGGGTACAACATAACAAAATACTGACTGAGTTTTCAAACTATCCTCATTTGGTAGTGTTAAGGCGCTCTTATAGTCGGATTTTAGGTTTTTGAGGGGGTGAAGCAGACGAAGTGGTAGAACAGGCAGGCGGGCGCCCCGCGCGCGCGCCCGCAGCACGCGCCTACGTCCTTATTCTAACGCCATCCGTATTCTGGTTTGTTAGTTCTCGGATCTTTTCCGGAAATTTATATTGATTATGATTTTTACTCAATGAAAGAAATTAAAAATTAGATAATTATATACAATACTAAAGTCTTATCTTAGTCTGACAGCCCAGGGTGCGCCAATAGAGCTGTGACCATCGACACCGGCTGCACTCGAGCAAACCACAAAATCGGTTATCACTTATCAGTAAGAACCTATTTTTCTCTTAATCGGCTAGTTCACGTAAAGCAAAAGCCATCCGTAGGGAGCATTTTAAGTTACCAACGTTAAACGAAATAACCGCGAATTTAGCAGGTGCCAAATATTTTAGTACGTTGGATGCGAAACAGTCGTTCTGGCAGGTGAAGTTGAGTGATGATTCGACGGATTTATGTACTTTTAATTCCGTGTTCGGTAGGTATAAATTCCTAAGAATGCCGTTTGGAATTTCGTCGGCGTCGGAAATATTTCATAAGAGGTTATACGAGCAATTTGATGATATTGAGGGGACTATATTATTTATAGATGATTTACTCGTTTATGGCGAAACGAAGGAGATACACGATAAGCGTTTGCGTCAAGTTCTGGAGAGGTGCAGGCAAATTAATATTAAACTCAATAAGCAAAAATGTAAAATAGGGTTGTCGCAATTGAAATATTTGGGACATATTATATCGGAACATGGAATTTTACCGGACAGTTCGGAAGTGTTGATATTGGCTATCGCGTCCGACGTAGTTACTTACCCCCTTATTCATAAACGTGTACTAAAGTTACGATGTCGCTAATAATAGTTTGTCCCTTTCCATCATACCAATACGTCGGAGGGGGTTAGTGGTCATTTCTCCATACAAACGTACTCGACTGTTTCCTCCGTGGTTTTTAAAGCTAGAGCAATTATTTTTTCAACACAGATTATAAGTATTAACATTTGTGTCAGATTGTTTTGCTTTTTTGATAGTGTTGTTTCTTAAGGCGCTAGTGCACTTAAAATATTCGCAAAAACGGCCTAATTTACTAGGCCGCAAAGAGAAGCATGATATTCAAATCTGACATCAATTAGCCTAAAAAGCAAAACAGTCCGACACAGACAATTTCATTACCATTTAGATCTCAAAATTTCGTTACGTTTGGTTAAGTTTTGAAGGAGGAAACAGTCGAGATCGAAACATCGTTTTTTGAGATTTTTACGCAGGATTTTTTGCCTAACCTGGCGTTGTCCTTATCGCACTAATTTTAGGAGCCGCTTCCGCTTTGGCGTGAAGTGTCAATGTACATGTTTATATTTCCGATTCAGGCCACAAGATGGCAGACCCTCCAACGTGCACGGTCTCTGTACGCACGTTTAAAAGAACTTGTGACAAACAACTTTAGACCATATAACAAGTAGATCATGTAAGGTGGTAACTATCGTTGATGACTTAACTTTAGGCGATAAGTCGTAATGGCGTACCCAAAAGTGGCCAACGCACAGATTTGTTTCTATCTCTGGGTGCTGGTATTTAATGTCGTTTAGCACTGGGTGTAAGTGAGCCCAAATACTGTACGGACTATGCTCATTATTCGGAGAGATGGAGCAGAATGGCATTGGTCTTTCATTTTTAAAATATGCAACACCAGTGTGCAGTGTTATTTGCTGCCGCGACGATCCAAAATGCATACTTTGAATTTCCTGATTATATTTGCACTGGTAATTTTCTGAAAAATCCACTATGATAACCGCTTCATTTTCATTTACGTTGTCAATACATTGTCGAAATGCCTTTTGTTGGTGATTCATGTTATACATGTGTTTTTTAAATGATCTAATCTCTTCTTGAAACTTTTTTTTTAAGGCACCTAACTTATCAGTCACCACTTCTTTGACACATTTCTGAGTACTAGCTTCAATTTCTATGCCCTGTTCATTTTTCTTTTTATATGAAACTTTTTTCACACTCCACTGTAAATAGGAAATATCGGTATCATCTGGCAGACCCACAATATCGATTTCTTTTGCGGAACAAGATTCGCATTCTCCGTACATGCATTTTTTAGATTGGAGACTGCAAGCAATTGACTTCAAAAGCTCATCAATTTGTGTCGTTTTTAATATCCCATGTTTGTGTAACTTAAAGATCTTATATTTTATGTTGCTATGACGCATACAAGCACAAGTGTTACGATTTTGTAGTTTCGGAGGTATCACATAAAATGGGCGATGTCGACTTAAAGTAGCGTATGAAACTTTGCCTCCATCTCTTTTGTATATCTTGTACAAATTGTTCATGGTGTCTGTCAGTAACCGTATCTGCATTTTGGTTTTATTTTTAGTTTTGCATTCTTTTTTGCCGGCTGTTGGGCGGCTTATGTCATCACGTAAGAAAAACTTGTGAATTTCGAGTATAAATAACTTCCTTTTTGCTAATCTAGTCAATCTCGATCGAATTTTGCCTTTGATTCCAACAGCCTTTTTTATTTTTGTGTTCATTCTGTGTTTTGATGTTATCGAATTTTTCATAACTTTTTTTAGGACCTGTTTCCCTGTGTGTGTAGATTCTTTGTAAATCAATCCCAAAGATTGCGTTATAATGTCAAATTCAGATGGCGTAGATGACAAAACGCTCTCCTTTTTTTGGTCTTTGCTATTTTGTTTGAATTTAAGTATTTGTTGTTTGAGACGATAAATTTGTTTTCTCATGTTTTCTTGTTTTTGTTATGCAATTTTTAATTTTTCTTTGCATGCCTTTAGTTTTTTTTGTATTCTTGAGAATCTAGATCGCCACTGTTTATCTTTATTTTTTTCTTCTGTAGTTTCTGGATCCGATGTCTGCTCATTACTAGATTTATTTTTCTTTTTAGCATAGTAACGTGCTGAATATTGTCTCCATTTCTCTCTAGTTATTTCTTTTTGGTGTTGACTTTGTTTTTTTATGCCACGCTTTCTTGATTGATTTACTCTTTCTAAATGTCTTACTCGTAACTCTTCATATTTTATAGGATTCTGTTTTAAACGTTCTCTATATTTCTTCTGCCTTTCGGCATTTGTCATCGGAGCCATTATCTAATGCGCAGCTGATTACCAAACCTTCACAATAGTATTCAACTATTGGTGTTGCTGTTTTCTTTCTGTATTATTTTCTTCTGTTGAGTTGTGCAGAGGTAAAGAATATTTGTATATTTTAAACCTAACCCATCCGGCTAATCGAACTCTGCTGAACTTAATGATTTATATTATTGTTTTCTTTATATTTGTATCGCTCCCGCCTCTACACACTTTGACTAGTAAGGTCATGTCATAATACAGCTTATGATTAGAGGTTTTTAAGGAATCCTAGTGTTACTTTACAGCTTTTCTTAACATCTGTATATCTTTAAAATTTTCACGATAAGTAGAGTAGTCAGTATAACTTTTAACCAAAAATATTACACATACTTTATGAACGCAGAAATGTAAAAAGAAATTCAATAATATGTAATTACATTTGCTAAATAAAAACCATTTTTGAGTTTAATATATACTTTATACTTTCCATGTTCCAAATTTGATTTTGACACCCAACAAGTAGTCGAATTATACTACATCAAAATTATTAAAATCTTGTCCCCGTTTTGCAAGTAAAAGTTGAGCCAAATGTTCGTGCTGAAATCGTGCGGTGCGGACAGCATTTGAAATGGAAATACTGGAAATTGCGAAGACGGGAACGATATAAAAATATATATAAAGTTACTAATACTTAACATAAACATTAAAATAGCTTAGGTGCAATTACATTGGAATGAAACTGTTGTTTTACCCGAGAAGAATTTTTTTAAAACATGCATTAAGATAAGATAGTTTATTATTATATAACAATAATAATAATTAAGCCTATATACGTCCCACTGCTGGGCAGAGGCCTCCTCTCATGCGATATATAGATTACATAATAAGTAGGCATATTACAATGCGCTTATGAACGTCAAATAAAGCTACACCGGCTCTAACCCTACAACTCTGACCCGAGAATATTTTATATATTTTTAAGATTTAAAAGTTTTATTAGTTAAAAGAGTGTAATTACAAATATCGGTATTAATAGGTACTTATTGTAAAAACCCTCTTTGGTGTATTGGTAAGTTCGAATCGATTTCCTGTTACGCTAATAACACTGCCAAAGCATGTTTTAAACTCCTCTTAGATACTGTATAAGAATTTTAAAAATTATGTTGTTTTTAACTCAAGACATATTTATTGGACTAAGCAATTTATTATTTTATTTAAGCAACCGTGCGCAAGAGAGTTTTGCGTTTTGAATTAAGATATCTTTTTTATCTGTGTATGTTCATACCAACAACCTTAAAAACGTTTTCCCATTTCGAAACTAAGTAGGAACCTAGTTTATTTTGATTTACCAGACAGTCTCCGTTCCGCAAACGCCAGTGTGTAGCCTCATTACGTACGTATCTTCGAACGGTCGTGCCTCACACTCAATTGACATACGTAGAAAACATGCATATATCTTCTTGATGGTTTTAGGTAGATAGGTATCTCGTGTCTGGTGACCCGATTAGATTACGAGACATTGTGTGGCACTTGGCAACTTAGTTGAGTGCATAGGCGACAAATTTAATACTTACTCCTCTGAGATAGTTTTATTTGTCAAATATATTCGCTGCAGTTTTATTTAATAATCTCAAATCCCATGCACTTACATTGTGCTAAATCATTCTTACATGCACAATAGTAAATATACAAATACATATAGTGACGACCTAATTCCATCATCAGCGCGCTTTGTTTTTATTTTTATTTCTTTGGTGAATTGAGTAGGTATTTTTTTATCTGACCGCAATCAATATTTTAAATAAGATCTCGACTGAAATAGATTTATTTAGCTGTTCTCTTACTGAGTTCACAGAGGTCACTTACAAACAATTATGCTATCCGTAATTTATAGATATTATTAATTATTTTAACTTACATTGCTAATTATAATAATTAACACTTATTGGTATTTTATGGTGGTTCGTTAGTACTTTGGTCTTGGTAATATTTAATTCTAAGCCGATCTTACTGCTTGCCTCATTAAGGTCATTAATCATTCTTTGTAATTGCGATGCTGTTTCAGAAAATAGTATTATGTCATCAGCAAAGCGGAGATTACTGAGAAATGTCCCATTTATATTTAATCCTTTTCTGTCTGACTGTCACATATATAAAATGGGAATGGGATATCCCATAGCCCAGAATTTAGCCGATTAGTCTAGCTCATTTTAGATCTCATGAACTCTCAATAGTCCTTACACCCTGGCTGGTGTTGCCTCTGCGTGCATTTTAAGATGACATGGGCAAGGGCAACACCCGCTCGGTGTAACCCTTACATTTCATAAGTGTCAAAAGGGACTCTACGTGTTGGCTTCAGCTCCACGCACGCCTCCCAATTGTCTGGATCCCTATTATCCCGCAATGGGAAAGACATAAAATAAGCAAAAAACGGAACCCTTATGGATTCGTCATGTCTGTCTGTCTGTCCGTCCGTGTCACAGCGACTTTCTTCCGAAACTATAAAAAGTATACTGTTGAAACTTGGTAATTAGATGTATTTTGTGAACCGCATTAAGATGTTCACACAAAAATAAAAAATAAAAATTTTTTTGGGGGTTCCCCATATTTAGAACTGAAACACAATTTTTTTTTTCATCAAACCCATACGTGTGGGGTATTTATGGATAGGTCTTCAAAAATGATATTGAGGTTTCTAATAGGTATCATTTTTTTCTAAACTGAACAGTTTGCGCGAGAGACACTTCCAAAGTGGTAAAATGTGTGTGTTAAGTTTTTTTTTTTACTTTATTAGGTACACTAAACGGATATCGTACAATACCTATCATGGGAAACGCTGTGGGAAACATGCATGCACATTATGGCTTAATGAAAACTTTTTACAAAACAAGAAAACCGACTTCAAAAAGGATAAAATTAAATATTATCTTGCATCCTAATGCAACCAACTGCAAATAAGGCCTTTATCGTCCACTGCTGAGCATAGGCCTCTCTTCCAGTACGCCACTTGTCTCCGTCCTGAGCTAATCTCATTCAGAAGTGACCCGCGATCTTCTGAATGTCGTCCACCCAACGAGCCAACGGACGCCAGGCGCTTCTTTCATCCGAAAGCGGCCACCATTCCGTTTACATTTTAGTCCACCTGCCGCTATTTCGTCACAAGCAGACAGAAGTAATGCAATATATACTTCTGCGAAGTGTGTTGCTGATATAAAATCGTATTGCAGGGATTGACATATGCGATAAGAAGCGTTCGAATGTAGGGTAGAATTTCGATTTGAGTTTTGTGAGAGTCAGAATCGCGGGTGTACCTAAATAAAATTAAATGAAAACCATACCATATTTTTGTACCTAATTTGTACTATTTAGTACCTCCTTTTAAAAAAATTGTACCTCACGGTACTTAAATCATCGGAAACCGGGAAGTGGGTCAAATTTAACTTGCAAGATTTGGCCCGTACAAACATAGGTACATTGCAAGTTAAATAAAAGCTTGTAAAATAAGGGCAACGTTGATTATTTTGCAGACCAAACACCCTCGCTTTTTCTTGAAATAAATTAATAAAAGAATTCCAAAACAAAACGAGCAATGCTACGGGATTATTTATAAATTTTCACAAGAATACTTTTGTTAGAACGTGGTAAGAATACCAAACGCCACGTGTAGAATTCTACGCGTGTACGCGGCGCGGCGTTTACTTGTTCTATTAAAGAAAAAACAATACAGCCGCCTTGAGAGGACTCCGAATATTAAATCATATTTTTTCTTCTAGCGCCTAAACTATTGAGCGGAGTACAATAAAGCAGACATCAGTAGATCCACAGATAGTATACAAGTGCTATGCAATACAAAGTTACTAAAATTAACGGAAGAAAAAAGTTTAGGGCTAAATAATACGTCATTTAAAAAATCCGTCCAGTATCCTAAGCTACAGGGTGTCCTGAATCCTCAGTACTTATACCCATAACCCTACTTTCTGGTTAAGTTGCAGTCAAGTAAAATATTGATATTGGGGTAGATTATGTACAAATGTATAGTTAAAAGTGGAATTTTTATTCTTCCAAGTTTCCTATTAAGAGAATATCCCATGAAAGCCTTAAACTTAGATTCAGCAAGTATTCTCTATAACAAGATGTATTGTTCTGCAAAGATATCGAGGAATTTTTGTGTAGAATTTAATAAGTTTTAATGTTGACTGTTGTGTTGATGGTACACATTTTCCAAAATGGCTCGGATTCCTCGAGGTCCCCAAATGTTAAATGGTTTGGGCATGAAAAAGGGGCCTTTAATTTATATACATAATAAATTTCATGACTGTTACAGAGATTTCGAGGTTGGTCCTAATCCGATTATGCTACATTGTGCGTCCGCAGCAAATTCGGTTCTCCATACAAATGTAGTTACGCTCTCATTTTAAAATGACTTGCTAGATTGCTCTGAAACTTTGTACTTACAATAGGATATGGTATGTCTATGCCTATAATTAATTTAAAACATAAATGTGAAATGAGAGCCAATTAAGTTCAATATTAAGAATATGTGTCGTTGTTGACTCGCCGACAACGGAATTGAGATCTATATGGGTGCCATGTTCTGTGCTTTGTAGAAAATCCTGAAATTATAAAGGATTTGTCTTGGCTAGTTTTTACGTATAGACTACGTATCACCGAAACGTCACAAACACCATTATGACCATTGTGACGTCAAATGTACTTAAAAAACGAAGGTAATTTTATGACTACTGCGCTCCTTGCAGACAACGCACTTGTTTTCCTGTTAAATGCTTAAGTCCTTAAACCCTCGAAAAAACCGAGGGTAATAACTTATTAATATTACAGTGAAAGTTGCGAAATATGCGAAGTAATTATTTTTACTTTGTTACACTCAAAAGAAATGAAAAGGGAAAAAGTAGCGTAGAAAAAGTTGCACAATTTTCAAAGAAAGTAACTTGTTTTTGTAGCTCTTGAAGTCATGATTGATATCAGTCGAAGACTCGGAGATAGTTACAAATATTTAACTAAGATCGAAAAAAATACGTATTGAGTAACTTGATTAATTGTAATTAGGTAGGTTCTCGTAGAAGTCGTAGAATTTTTTTCAAAACAATCGTAATGGAATAGGCTATTCCACATTTTTAACACGTTCCTTGTCCGGGTGCCCTCAATGTGGGGTCATGAAGCTTTTTTCAGGAGTCCGTTCTTCCACTATGGGTTCACAACTTCAAATGATTTACGGCCTGATTCGAAGAATGAGATACGATAACGATATTAAGTTCTGGTCTAAACCTGGTCTTATCTAAATAAGTTCTCATTTAGATATCGTTTGTATGTCGTATAATTGACAAAAGCAGCTCGATTCGGGCAACTAATGTCACTTTGACGTTAGAAATATCGTAGATAAATCTAATTGGGATTACAGCAGAATCGAAATAAACGTCAATTTTGAGATGTCGTTTAGTTATCGATCTTTTAAATATCTTTCCAAGTTCTTAAACGTGTCTTAATCATTCTTCGAATCGGGCCGTTTGACACTTAGATGTGTGACTTTGTCTTCAGATTTAAGCTAGTTATAGTAATCCTCTGTATATATCCACGATGTATATTGTAATTGTAAATACAATACAGCTACATGTTAAAAGGCCAAGTTAAATAAATGCTTGGACACAAGCCTCAACCAGTGATTGCGACCTTCTCTATACCGTCGGTCTATGCTACCCGCTCTGCATTATTGTTGTGTATTTATGCTAACTACTGAGACTTACCTGTAGGGCTAAGATGGTCGACTCTTTATCATTTGTCACCACGCCTGTCACGTTCTAACAAGTATGTAAGTGCGAAAGTGACGGGCATAGTGACAAGCAATAAAAATGGAACCATGCTGCCACTCCTGGTTATTATGTGCCACATGACTAATTAAACAAAAAATTACATTATTTTCACGTTGACCGCTATTTTTACTTTTATTTCCGTTACGACACACTGCATGAAATTAATTTCAATCCCGCTAAATCTAAAGATATCTCCATAATTGCCATTAAGTTCATATCCCAATTAAAAATATCTCGAAAACGTTAACATTTTCCCAAATTAACAACGACAGGTATCGCCCCGAACAGCTTGGCAATTTCAAAATCGCCAGCTTTCTAGTACTACCGATCACGCAGCAAAGCCTCAGATGGACGAACATGGACAGACTATAAGGGTTTATATGTAACTACGAAACCCTAAAAAGGTATAACCCATTTAAGAAAATAGGGTAAGCCATGGCATCAAAGATATTCATCGGCTAGTCGGTTAATTGCCTCGAGGGTATAGAATTGAACAACTATTGTTCCAAAACCGCAATGAAGGAAATTAATTAAACCAGTGTATAGAAAGGAATCAGTCACGTCTGAACCCGGAATAAGCGATCCCGCCCTTTTGCAAATGAAAGGTGTACTGAGAAAGACATACTTAATTATGTTCAGTATTTGTATTGCCAGAATTATAATAAAAACAATACTATATAATGTGCCTACTTTGCACTAGAAATTGCTTTAAAGCTCTTTTTACAAGCTTTTATTCAGGGACCGGCCCGCTATCCCTTATAAGGGGTTTTGTAAGGGTTTTGCATAAGGCTTAACTCACCATACCCTTTGCCCGGCGAAACCCTTTCATTTTGCTTTTAAAGCCCTTATATTAAAGCTAACCCTTTTGAGGTATCGGTATGCTAATACCCTTACAAAACCCTTATCATCCGCTCACCAATACCTTGCATATCGCTTATAAGGGTTAGCCTTATAAAGGGCTTCCCTTTCAGCATATAAGCGTGCTAATTTAAATCATCTACCTTGTTCGTAAAGCACACATTACTGTAAATCCAATAGTAAGCGATCGTTGTTGGCGGCGGTGTTCTTTGATGTTCGCGCGCTTCCGAATGATCGAAGCCGCTGTATTAAATACGGTTCAATTTTCAATGGCAAAGAGTTGTGATTGTCTGTTGCTTTGCGCGGAGCGAGCGCATCGTCACGGTGCTATTTTCTTCAGTCTTAGACACGTGCCAATGTTATCATTAGCTCCCGTTGCAAATAATATACTTACTCGCAAGGCTCCGAAACCGGTTAAATTTACAAACCATTATCATGTACTTGGCGCGAAACCTTAAAATTTCAGTTTGGTTCGAAAAACCGTTATTTTTAAACCGGTTATTTAGAGAACATTTTCATAAAGTTATTGTCAGATTAACCGGTTAAGAACAATAAAATCCAGTTTATTCCATGCGCGGTGTCTTTGTTTACGGGCAGAACTCTAGTTTCGTACCGATTTATTGTTTTTTTCGTAGAACGTTTTTTGTCCTCTAAAGTTATTTGTGTTTATTTTGATGTTTATGTATTTATTCATTATGTGCTTATAAATATGTGTTTATTCATTATATATGTATTGTTTTTTTAATACTATGGCGGCGACAAACAAGAGAGGCCTCGATTTCGGACACAAGTTGCATTCTGCATTCCAACACCTGCTCACGAGAGGCATTTGCACGACCTGTATAGAAGCTATCACCCGTGCTGTCATCCGCATAGCAATGGATATTGCTAGTCAATAGCATATCATTGATATGAAGGATGAACAGTGTAGGTGACAGTACAGATCCTTGGGGTACGCCGGCGTTAATGGGCCGGAGATCTGAGCATTGTCCGTCGATGACAACTGCAATGCTACGCCCAGATAGAAAGCTCGCGACCCATGTGCATAGCCCTTCAGGAAGCCCGTACGAGGGAAGCTTGGAAAGAAGCGCCTTGTGCCAAACCCTATCGAAAGCCTTTGCGATATCTAGGCTAACCGCCAGAGCTTCTCCCTTGCTCTCAATGGCGGTGGCCCAACGATGAGTGAGATATACCAGAAGATCACCAGCGCCACGACCATGGCGGAAGCCGTATTGCCGGTCACTTATGAGCTGGTGGTCCTCAAGGTACGCTAGGAGCTGGTTGTTAACCACGCGCTCCATCACCTTGGAGAGAAGGGAGGTAATCGCAATCGGCCGGTAGTTGGAAGGGTTTGTGCGGTCACCCTTTTTAGGGATTGGATGGACCCAAGCAGTCTTCCAGGATGACGGGCATTTACCTGCAAATACTGCTTAATTAACCTAACCTGCTGCTGCAGATATATGGATGACGTATGCCCAAATGTAGGTTATATATCAATGAATGCAATGGGTAATATTCTTTTTCCCCATTAATCATGATATGATGATGTTAAATCATGAGTTAAATCACAAAAACATCGAACAGAATGGGTGCGGGAGCATTAGCCTCAACCGTGATAAGGTAGAATAGAATATATTACTCTTTATTGGCACACCTCAGTAAAAGTTACAGCTTAAAGAAAAACAAATGATTAGTGAAAGACGCAGATAACAGGCGGTCTTATCGCTAGGTATTATTTGATTTCTAGGTAAGTACACATTGCAACAATATGACCTAAATATTTATTTGGATCCCTACAGCAGCTACTTGATGAAAATTTACTTGATTGCTAATAATTATATAGTATGAAATATTCAATTTCATAGCTTACTTTTGTCCTCAAACAGTATTTTTATCAAAGCGCTTACTGTTAACAAAAATTTAAATAAATTATAATAACAATACCATTGTTTGATACAAAACATAAAAGCATCTTGTTCCTTTCACTCTCGTATCCGAAAATCTAATTAATTCTCTGAAACGTCTGGGAGAAGTTGGAGCCTTGGGAGCACAATGTCCTATGTACCTTAAGGGCATTATTAAAATAACAACATGAAATAGGCGTTTTTTTAATCCCTCGTTTATTTAAATTATTATGTTAAATTTCTTCACATTAAGCTTAGAAATAAATTAAAAGTGGAATAAATCAAAGTGGACTTGAACCCACAACTTGTCGTTTTAAGTAATTTCTTTTTAAGCTTACTATAATCGTTCGCAGACGTTTCTTCATAACTATTCCTATTTGTAAGTATAATTTTAAAAAATACTAGTACAGTAGGTATGTACTAGTATTTTTAACAGGTATTTTTAACAAATTACAGGACAATTCGATGCACTGACATCAAACTGATATCCAAATCATAGACGTTGGCAGGTACAGGTAGGGGGGAGGGGGGCGCTGCCCCCCCTAGAGCTCAAATTTTACATACAATGTATGCCCCTCTCTGGCGGTTGCCCCCCTAGGCCTCCGGCGATATCAACTTGCCCCCCCTGGCTGAAAGTTAAAGTCCAAATTTCCGTAATTAGAGCTGTCTCCATGAGAGTCAGAGGCACAAGACGACACATTAAAGCTATTGAGTGCGAAGATAGTGCAGGAATCATATACTGAAAGTCCCCCAAGACCCCTCTCATTTACTACCTCTTCACATCTCTACTGCAGACACCAGCTTTTTTTATGTACTTTTTACCGTCTCCTTGTTTATGTATCTTACGTTATCTGAATAAAATATTGTCATAAATTTATGTCAAAAATGTCATTTTTCATAGACTCTTTTACTGCGGACTGTATTCTGTTTGGATTCGTTAGAATTTTCCCGATAATTAACAATTATAACACACGAAAATTTGCAAAAGAAAAGAAACACCTGGCCATTCGCCTCGCAAGGACGCCTTTCGACCAGAGATGTGCTATGCTATGTTTTCATACATTTGAAACGTAGCTGTAGCTGGAGCTGCGTTTCAAATGTATAAAAACATAGCATAGCAAGCATAGCACATCTCTGGTCGAAAGGCACCCTTAACCTAGTTTTTTCATTGTGAAAAAATCATGGAGAATGGAAAATGTTTAAAAGTGGATAAAACGTTTTCTCTTTTTGTATGAACGATCACGTGGTATACTTCCCTCTTAACGCATACAGGGTGGCATACGCCTGATACGTAAAAAGCGGCCAAGTGCGAGTTGGACTCGCCCATGAAGGGTTCCGTACCATTTATGGCGTATAAAAAAACTACTTACTAGATCCCGTTCAAACTAATATTAGGTGGAAGTTTGCATGGTAATGTACATCATATATATTTTTTTGTTGGTTCAGCAGTTTAAGCGTGAAGAGGTAACAGACAGACAGAGTTACTTTTGCATTTATAATATTATAAATAAATAATCAAATTAATAAATATTTGGCGACAATTTAGAGTTAGATTTATTTCTTTCATAATACAGATTACATTATAAATTGCAGACATGTCAATCTACAAAAATTCATATTATGATCGTCAAAACAGATATACAAAAACATAATCAATAAAATATCAATTTAAAAATTAAATAATTACAGGATACTAGTATTTTAAAAGAATGTCAGATAGTATCTCCTGTTTTTGTAATTCATTAACAGAATACAACGGTCTATCATAACGATCAACAGATCGACTGTTGCCACCCTCCCAACGCAAAATAAAACACCGCCAAAAGTACAAAACAGGCGGGATATTTTTTTAGGGTTCCGTACCTCAAAAGTAAAAAACGGAACCCTTATAGGATCGTCGTCCGGAAAGGCGTAAAGGTATCGAATTGAAATTAAAACAACATACTCAGGTCTATAGTTCCTTCAAACAGTGAAAAAATTCAAGGTTCTAAGGTAACGTAAAAAAAAGATACGACCGTTTATGTCGTAAAAAACGATTATTAAGACACTCTCAAGCAGGGATCAGAAACCGGTATTTTTTTAATGATAACGAAATCGGCATTTTTTCGTTCTTTGTTAATTATTTCATTTCTAATTGGGCATTCTAATAATACAAAGTCGTTGTCTAAATCCACAACTCAATCCTACATTTTAAGTAAAAACCGGTTCCGATCCCGGCTCTCAACGGAATCAAACTTTATAAATTACCTTTGAATATTACCTAGAAGTTTGCAAGTAATATAGTCTTACACTACACGTACAGGGAAAAATCTGAAAAATATTTAAAAAAAAACTAGTTTGTATGGAACCCTCGGTGGCCGAGTCCGACTCGCACTTTTTAGTACTTAAGGCTCAAATAAAATTAATGCAGGTACCTAACTTATTTATTTATTTATTTTAAACTTTATTGCATAAATACAAGTAAAACGTACAATAGGCGGACTTAATGCCTAGAGGCATTCTCTTCCAGTCAACCATTGGGCCGAACAGAAATGTGTGTGTGCTGTGTGTGTGAAAAGAAAATGTTCCAAAATTAAATATTAAGTCTAAAACTAATAGGCCAATACACAAACTAATAGGTAATATATATATATATATATATATATATATATATATAATACATTTATAAGCTATACAAATAAACATTATAAATCTTCTTCTTCACGTGCCATCTCCGTCCAGGAGGTTGGCGATCATATGCTTATATGTCTCTCTATGTTCAGTCATGCGAATTAGTCCATCTATGCTCTTCACTTTTAACCAGTCTCTTATATTTTTAGTCCATGATGTGCGCCTTCTACCACGACCACGCTTCCCTTCAATTCTTCCTTCAATTATTAATATGTCCAAAATACGCTGCTTTTCTTTTCTTAATTGTTGACTACTTCTAGATCTTTTTTCATGATTTCCAAAACTCTGATATTAGTTATCCTATCAGTCCATTTTATTTTGAGCATCCTTCGATAAATCCACATTTCAAAAGCCCTTAGCTTGTTGACTAAATTCTTTTTCAAGGTCCAGCTTTCGGAACCATACATAAGAATTACATAAATACATATATAAATTAATTAATTTAATTATAAACCTCCCTGGCAACGGGAATGCACATATTTTTTGGCCACCGTGTATACATAAATATATTTACCCTACCGGATGCGCCATATAAACTTGTAAATTATAAACTTTATGAATAAGAAATAGAAAACATCTTTGTCATTGCCTAACAATTCCAATTTAGCTTTAATGTCTCTGCCACGTGTTTCTACTTACACCAGCAACCTACTTACTTGTAAATGCTTGTGTTGTTTCTCTTTCCTTCATATTGTAAATGAAAGTGACGCAGCTATTGGTGCAAATACAAGGGGGATGTGTGTAAACGTGAGGATAATTACCTGTACCTTTCAGACTGAGATGGAAAATGTTTGAATAATTATTTGTTCTAATAGTGACTTTATTTAAAAAAGGAATGGATTATTTAGATGCTGTAAATAATGTTAAATTACATTTAATATAGAACGCACCACTTCTGTTAAATTGTATTCAAATGAAACTTTATATCTGTATAAATTCATAATATACATTTTGTTGTTGTGCCCTGGAGGGCAGTCAAATTTAAATGGACATTTAATACTGTCAATAGGTTCGTGACAGCATGCCTTAGGAGGCGTTTAATAAATAAATCATAGAAACAATGTTTGAAAACATACATGTATAATTTCTAAAAGTCTATAAACGGACAATAACCGGAGTTTCTTAGACGATTTCTAATCTCTTCATCTCTTTGAAGAGTTCGGTACCCATTTTGGCGGGGGAGCGAGTGACGATGACGTTGGCCTTCTCCAGCGCCTTGATCTTGTCCATGGCGCCGCCCTTGCCGCCCGAGATGATGGCGCCGGCGTGACCCATCCTGCGCCCGGGCGGCGCCGTCAGCCCCGCGATGAACGACACCACAGGCTTGGCTTTTTGGCCCTGGAATAACAGATCATATAATAGAAACTGGCATGTACTGATGTAGTTTGTAACTTAGCGAGGGTTCCGTACTTTTTAGTATTTGTTGTTATAGCGGCAACAGAAATACATCATCTGTGAAAATTTCAACTGTCTAGCTATCACGATTTAGAGATACAGCCTGGTGACAGACGGACGGACGGACGGACGGACAGCGGAGAAAAAGACAACGAAAATAATTTAGACCCAGTTTTTAAATTGAATAATTAGACTATTTAAAAAAAAAAAATATTATTTTTGAAAAATTATACGGAATATCGATAATAATTCCAAAGGAAGAACTCAAAAAAATGCTTAAAAAGTTAAAGTTGCTCGATATAAAGAAATCACGACAATATCACGAAATTTTCATTTATTTCCAGTTGCAGTACAGTCGCCATCAAATATAATCAGAGCAGACGAGATGCTCAAAAATATTTGAACACACTCTAACGCTTTGACAATAGAGGCGTGTTCAGATAATTGTGAGCACCTTGGCCGCTCCGATGTATGTGATGGCGACTGTACGACGTTACCCTGCAGTCAGCATCAAAAGTAGCGGATCAAACAAGGTTTCAAAAGTGTTTACCATACTGTAACAGCTTAAAAAAAAGTGACGGTTCTATATGTAGAACAGTTTAGTCTGTAAAAGATATACTTTAGAAAATGATTTTTAGAGATATATTTGGAAAAATTATTCGGAATATCAGATACTTTTGGCTCGTTGTTTCATCCATTACTATTGATGCGGACTGTACCATAGCCGTATAATCATAAAGTAAAATAACTAGCGATATCGAAGTATCAGTACCCCTAGTGTAAATATTTTCGACAACGAAACGTGACGTACGCGTTTGCGTTAAGTGTCATTTTGTATGAGATTTTTGACTTTCCAAAACGTCCCGCTTGGCGCGCTGTTTAAAAACCCATACAAAATGAGACTTAACGCAAACGCGTACGTCACGTTTCGCTATCGACTAAATTTACACTAGGGGTACAGTACCCCTAGTGTAAATTTAATCGACATCATAACGTGACGAACGCGTTTGCGTTAAGTCTCATTTTGTATAGGATTTTGAGTTTCCAAAACGTCCCGCTTGGCGCGCTCTTTCTAAATCCAATACAAAATGAGACTAAACGCAAACGCGTACGTCACGTTTCGAAATCGAATTTATTATTTATTTACACTAGGGGTACTGAATCATTGAGACGAACGGTAAAAAACCTTGCGAAGGCAGCCTTAGACGTTGCCTTTAAAAACACTGATCTAAACTTACACGATTTAGGCCAATCAAATTAGATCCAAAAATAGCGTTTTGAGGAATTAATTCCCAGCAAGCTGGAAATTGTTTTAATACATTTATTTGGTCCTAAATGCGTGTAATCCGAGTTTGCTCTATACCAGGAGGTGTGCATACATTTTGGGATCCTTAGGAGATAATTTTGTCCTTTGGATTGCCAAACCAATCGATTTAGAAGGAACCCACTGTCAATTACAATAGCACTTGGTGGATCAGAAACTGGTAAGAAAGCGTTTTCGGATTATTAACATGATTTTACCAAAAATAAAAAATGACGACTTTTTTTACAATTTACTACGAATACATATTAAGGTACCTTAAATCAATCAATCAATATATTTTATTGCAAGAACATAGTTAAATTACATTTCGGATCCTCAGATATCAATTTTAATAATACTCGTAATTAGAACAAATTTTCCGTCGGCCGTACCGTTTTCGATTTACAAGCAAAATAAACTGAAAAAGAGGAAACATTTATGCACACCTGGAATGAAGCAAACTCTGATTACACGTATTTTTAGGTCCAAATTCGAAAAAATCTCGAAATCGAAAAAATCGAATTTGCTTACACTTGACCTTACCTACTGTTGGAACATTACTGCTGCAGTACTGTCAATTTCCGTGATAAAATGGTCTGACGGATTGAATATTCTATTCTCAGCAGTAATGCGGCAATAAACGTCACTCAATTTACCAAGAAAATTCAATGTAATCTTGATGAGGGGGGGCACCATGGTCTAGAAATGCTTAGGGCACCAAAATGTCTTAATCCGGCACTGGGTGGTGGTATTTTAGGCTTAGTGTAGTTTTAGTGTTACCTATTTGGAATAATGTAAAGTTCTTTTTTATACATTAATTTTATAGTGTTTAGCTTTTTGACATTTGATAAATTTAATATAAGTAAATGAGTTTTACTATAAACGAAATAAATTGTATACGTTACTAACGTTTAAAAAAAACCCTTACATTCTACATTACAACAGCAAACATTTCTATTCTACTTTATATCTACTATAGAAGTGCAAAGGTTGAAATGCTCTACCCGCCCTATTTCTGTATCAGAATAAGCATTCAGGCCTATACAATCAACTGAGCATGATGACTTGGATCTGATTATCGATAAAGTCGCGACACAGTCGGAATATAGAATGGAGGGGGTGTTCTGCAGGTTTTTAGGGTTCCGTACCTAAGGGAGCTTAATGGAATCATGCATGTTAAAAATAATATTACGTAGAATTATGCAAAACTACGGCAGCATATTACGCTAAATTACTTATATTTTAAATTATTCACCATTAAATAAGCCTTTTAACGAAATGTATAAAAAATAAGGAATCTGTATCTATATTTTTAGCTATAAATAAACCTTTGTGACAGAACTTATGATCTGACTAAGTATTTCCGTAGATATAACGTGCAGCAAAACTGCAGGTTACTCTTCCCACTCCCGCTGACGCAATTAATTTTAATTTAAGATCCAGACAATATACCTACTCGTAGATCAGTTGTGACCACAAATAACACATATCGAGGGGTGGGTGGTCAAACCCGATACCTCAAGCAAAAGGGTTTTGGAACTATATGTGACATACGCGGAATTCTAATTTGGTAGGGGGTTTTAAAAGTGTTTTACAGTACATATGGTGCTATTTTACCGCACTAGTGCGAAAATTAGCATACCTATTACGTGACTGTGTCGAACATTTAAAGGGCCATATGTACTGTAAAACGTTGTACGATACATGTGCGAATAGGTAATTCGTAACTCGTGTCGATTTAAAACACTCCCTTCGGTCGTGCTCGTGTTTTAATTTATCGCCACTCGTTTTGAATTTCCTATTTTTCGCACTTGTATCGTAATGTACCACCAACCAGCCAGGAGTCGGGAATTTCCATTGTAAGTCTACCGTTTAACCGAGGGGGTTGTGTATTATTCTAATTTTAAGTAATCAATATAAAATAGATTTTAATCCCAACACTCAATCACTGCCCACCTTATAATACCTTGTTTGAGTTGTTTGTTATGATTCCAGTACACATACTTCCTGCTCATAACGTTCTTCCTGGAGGCGGGCGCGGGCGCGTTGGCCTACTACTACGAGGTGCAGGTGGAGCCCGAGCTCCAGGCGGGGCTCAACAGCACCCTCGTTGGCAACTACGCCCTTGACACAGTCATCACGGACGCGGTGGATCGCATGCAGACTGAAGTAAGCGTTTAAGTTACATTCGGGTTGTGACTGCAGCAGCGTTAGGGTCGGTGCCTTAAATAGCCTCTAACAAGAAAAAGCTCAGGAAGGCTTCGTTTTGTGGATACTCAGACAACGATATATACATAGTCGTGGGACGCCCTATATCTATTATATAAATACTTAAATACATAGAAAGCATCCATGACTCAGGAACAAATATCTGTGCTCATTACACAAATAAATGCCCTTACCGGGATTCGAACCCGGGACCATCGGCTTCATAAGCAGGGTCACTACCCATTAGGCCAGACCGGTCGTTACTAGGCCATAGATGAGACTGATCCTTACTTTGTGGTTTGTTCTAGAATGCGCCCTCTCTCGGAAGCCACGTGCAACACAGGCGCCTCATAGGTGCCATTTATGCACGAAATAATTCAGGAAATTGAACAAGTTCAAGGAACATATGCGAGTCCACACAGGCGAGAAACCTTATCCTTGCGACACCTGCACATTATAGACTCGTAATATACAAATACTTAAATACATAGAAAACACCCATGAATCAGAAAGAAATATCTGTGCTGTTCACACAAACACATGCCCTTACCGGGATTCGAACCCAGGCCCATATTCATAGACAATGTCACTCCCGACTAGATTAGACCGGTGACCCTGCCTACCACTAGAAATTACATACCTACTCAAGATAGTGGGGAGTCCACTTGACAACTTAGTCCCAAGATTTTAGTTGGGAACCTGGATCCACTTGACAACTGACAACCTAATCCCAAGATATTAGTGGGGAGCCTGATCATAGATATGTTTTCGTTTCTTGTAGGGCAACTCTAGGCTTATATTGCGAAAATTTATAAATCAAATCCTAGAAAGGTACATGTCTGTTTTGGCTACAATATACTTTTCTTGTCGTTAATCACAAATCCTAATTTCTCTAAGAGGGATACGGTTTCTGGCATTCGCTATAAGGACGACATATACACAATATATCGTCTAGATATATTACAAGCATTAAGCCTTTACTTCTGAGATGTGTAATAACTGATGGTTTCATAAGTTTAGTAAAAACAGGCTTGATTCGGAATTAAAAAATATGCCTCTTTAAGGTCAATCATTGCTAGGTATCCTGATTTAGGTACCAGTTTTGTGGCAGTACGAATATCTTTCAATTTCTTGTACAACTATTGAATTAAATGGGATTTTGTATCCAACAACATACTGCAGAACAACCGGATCATCTGTGATATCACGCCAATTATCAATGTAAAACTGGAGTCTACCTGAGTGCTGCTTTACCTCTATTGATGTTTGCATGGCTGCCGGCTGTCTCTCTTGGACAACGAAGGCTGGTACTTCTCCTAGGTCGTTCGCCGGGGCTGCCGAGGAGAGGCGCGTGTCCGGTACCCATTGAGCACACCGAGTTTTTTGGATTATGATAGTAATTAGTGGGTCTTGGTTGTCACCTGGCGAAATGAAAGTAAGTATGACATTGAAGGTCGTCGCCCTTGATCGATCGATGCCTAAAGTTAAAACCCACCCTCCCACGCGCCCCGCCAGCCTGCCGCCCGCCCTCAACTACACGCTTCGGGACTACTATATCATACACAAAGGATGATTAGATTCACTTTCATTTCATCTTTAATACTAAATCCAAATATACTTCTTGGTGTTAAGATTCGTACGTACCTAATCCGTCGTGTGATTTCTAGGAAAATGAAGACTGGCGCAAGCCTCTTATTGCAATATTTGCAATAATATATTACACAAGGCCGCAAAAATACCAGACCACGATCTTATTTGAAGAGCCATATATGTTATGTATATGTTTGCGGCCTTCGAAGAGTACATATTACGAGGGTTGTTTGAGAAGTAACTTGATTTGATATGAAACAATAATGATATTGCAAATGTATTTATTTTATTTCCGTACGTGATCCCCCCAAATTGCTACGCACTTGTCCCAAAGTCCCAACGAATCTGCAACTTCTCTATGCCTTCACGGAAGTGCGTCTCTTCAAGGGCCTCGAAATACGCATTAACCTCCCGTGTAACCTCCTTATTGGACTTTAATTTTCTATTGAGCACCCCGAGCTTCTTAGAGGCCAGTTTGGCTTTGAGTTCCAAATGACCCTGAAACTGGACTTCGTTCGTAATGTCGACACCGAGTATCCCGATACTCTTGGAAATGGTAAGGGGAATGTTCTGGAATTTTGGCGCTAAAACAAATGGGGTTTTCTTGTTTTTCAACATGCCTTATAAAGATGGTTGTTAGCTCAAATTATACTTATATTATTTCGTCATATTACGTTTTGTTTATGTTTAAATCAGAATTTATTCACGACTCACATGTGAGTCACGGGCCCTGCGCGACTGTTTGAACATGACCCATACGCTGAGTCACGGGCCCTGAATGGGTTAAGGTGAAGCCATCACGATACAATCATACCATCTGAAGCCGTATTGATATATTGTGTAAAGTAAAACTGTTATTTATGGGATGACCGTTGGCGACTTTATGAATGTTATTAAGTATGTGCGTGGTGCATACAACTCGATCCTAGCACGTAAGCATGCTATTGTTTAGCAGCAGACCACTGCAACTATTGAACATAATAACTAAAATTAACATGTATGACGCGGGCTTTACGCTGTTTGCGGGCATTCTGTTTATGGCTTTTGCATTATGGGTGTTTAATAATAAGTGTTCAGTGAACAGCAATTATAATTGCACACATTGGTATTAAAACACACATTACATATTGGCACATTAAAGCAGTGCGACCGTTGGCAAGCACTCGATATCCAGTTATAACACTCATTACGCTAAATGTTGCGATATTCCACGAGTCAACTAGTGGGGGGGCTCAATTTAGCATTAAATTTGGTTGCAAACGGTGCCTGGCAACATGCCAAATACAGGAGCTGACGAAAGGAGCCTAAGCCATGTCGGAACAATGTATGTAAAAGTCATTGAACACTTTAGCACATTCTCATTGTTAATTTTTTTAAACGAAAACTAGAATACGATAGAAACTAAATCCACATCTCTTCTCCGCTCCGCTGGTATACAACAAATACCATTGGTTGACTCCAGCACGTCTCCTCTCATCTCCGCTACAGAGGAAAGGTACCCTAAGAACTCCTCTAATTGACGATGCTATCAATTGCGTGTAACCTTCGACCCACAAGATTCAACACAGAGGAATCATTTAGTACAACGAACATTGGAAATCTTATCTTATAAAACAGTATTTATTCGTATTCATGTTATCAATGTGCACTCACAAAGTCCCAAGGCTCAAATCAAAACAATCATTGATTGAGTAGGTAAGTACTGACATAAATTCATCAAAGTAGGAACAAGCCGATTTAAATTGATAATTTATTTTGCCAATTTGTCAAACAAACAGTCTGAGTCCGTGAAACTTAGTTCACGGTCGCTTTGTATTAGGTACGTATTGCGTATTGTTCGGAATTCTCTACGTTAAGGAACTTTGCTTTTAATTTAAGTATATTTCACTTAAAAAGAGCAACAGTTGAAATCAAATCACAAGTTACTGAGATAAATTAGCCAACACTAGTGGCAACTTTTATACTAAAAACGGCTTTAAATATGTTAAATTAACAAAATATTTTTTGACAGATGCTTTCGCGCCCAAAACGCTCTTTGAAAATTGTGTGACGTCACAGTTTACGGTTTGACACATAACTTCATACACACGTAGAAGATACGAACTGTCAACTGACATTTGTCATTTGTTGTTTATCGCCTAACTGTCAACAGTGTCAATCCGAGAGTTGTGACGTCATCAGAATCTTCAATGACGTTTCGAGTTTGGTCACGTGACGTGTGCCAAAAGATATTTTAAATTCAATATTTACAAAAATATGGTCATTACAGGTCCCCTAAAAGTAGTTTAACATGTTCTTATAATCCAAAAGAATTTATTGGGATACAATTCTGCCCTAAGATTTGTAGATGGAAACAACCCTATTATGGGCATTATCTACGTCATCAGAAGTATTAAAAAATAGCGTCTCGTACCCGACACTTTCGGTGGCAGCCATTCCTTAACATTCTCAGACAGGTCGGGAGGCTCGGGCGGCGCGCACTGCGGTTCCGGGACGTCCATGGCGGCGGGTGGCCGGGGACCCGGGGCCATGACCCGCGTCGCCCGGCTATACTGTCTCGTTATCCTCGCCCATTACGCCCTTAAATAGGACTAAAATCTGTGGAAAACGGCGAATATTTTAGAAATACGAGCAATAGAAATTGGGAATCTAGTGGTATTGAGCACTCGTTTTCAATTATATTAGTAGAATTTAAATGCCTAGTAGTGAGGATAAATTGAAGGCAATTATATTTGAGTGCTGGTTCATGTTTAAATTATGATTATTTTACCTGATTTCCTCGCATGTTTGGAGAAAAGCACTATTTATGCCTCGGCAGGAACAGCAATTCGTGGATTTGAATGATGAAGTTTTGTTTATTACTCGAAAGTGAATTACTATCGAGTAATAAAAACCCCCGTAACAAAAAGACAATTCAAATCAATCTAAACCAAACGACGCCACACCAAGAGAACTAATTTTTTCCAAGTCTTTCAAGTTACTTACCACCCAATTCGGCACCGCTCCAAACGGCATATACGAAAGCCACTTCAAGATGACGTACACGAAGTCCCGCGCCCTGGACTCGGACGACAAATCCGTGATGAAGTCGAAGTTGAAGGGGAAGTGCGTTCCGGCCTTGCCGTCCTCGTTGCCGTAGTATAGCATCGTCATGCTGATGTTGGCGTAGCCTTCGGCGAAGAGGACGCTGGGGAAAAATAAGGTTTCATTGACAAAAGTAACTATATGAATGTTATTGCCAGCGATGGTGATGGTGGCTGGAGAAGCTAGTCCCTAAAATCAGCTAATCTGTATAGTGAGAAGTACTTTTAATTAATTTTTATGAAATTGATTCATTGTTTATTGTTTGTCCAGTCATCCTTGATTTCTCTGGAATGGTAATTCACTGCTGTCGGATGAATACTAGTATGGGGTGTAGATTAAAAGGAAGCTCACTAATTGTATAATACAATTCGTATATAGAAAAAAAAACATTATTCTATCTCTCTTAACGTATAAAACCTAAAACAGCGCCATCTACAACTTAAGCCAAGCAGAAAGGAAAAACTGGCAGGAAGACATCCGTCACTCAATATGGCTATCAGTGACACTCGAGCTCGTTCCGAGAATGGGTAAGTTGCCACGTGCCTATAAAAGACTTCGGCGGTGAAGTATTGAGATAAATGAACTCGAAAATAACGTTAATGAAGTATGAACGAGAAATTCAGTAGAATTTTGTTTGTATCCTTGCTTGCTCTTGTAACCTTGCCACGCAAAGGGCGTAGAAGCTATAAAAAAGACATGAAAAGTACCGTATCAATCAAATGAAGTGATAGACACCTGTGGTAATAAAATGGCCGTAAAAATAGGCGGACATAAAACTATCCGTGTGAGTCAATCTTTATTTAAGGAAACCGTAAAAATTGGTAACAAGGATCAAAACAAACAAGACCACCGCGAAGAGCATTTGAAGTCGACGCGGTGTTCTTCAATATCTAGAAATAATTTAACACAAACTATAGATATATTTTCAAAACTTTGCATCATACATTTTGTAAGATCATACCTATGTCTGTGTGTGTATTACCTATGTAAAGGTGTGCAAAATAAAACTTGAGTTACAATTTTCCGCTTGGCGTTAACGTTAATACAGGTGTTGAAAAAAATATTAGTAGGGTACTTTGCAAGCAATTATGGCAAACAATGTAACTGAAAATGTTCGTAGATAATAAACAGGCTGTTCAATTTCGAATTTCCTGTTCAATAACTCAATCAAATCCAACACATGAATGGTGATTAGAATCCGGTGTTTGATAGATAGCCAGCTTAACTATCGCAGCCAAATAACACTAGACCCTACTCATAGTGTTGTGTTTCCTGCCGGTGAGTAAGGTCGCCAGAGCTCAACGACGGTGGGAGGGGGTTAGGGTTGGCAACGCGCATGTAACTCCTCTGGAGTTGCAGGCGTACATAGGCTACGGATACTGCTTACCATCAGGCAGGCCGTATGCTTTATTTATATGAAACTCAGAAGACTCTGAACAAAAAGTTTTAGGAGAGATGTAATATAAAAGACGAAAACTTGAAATCGCCCTTTCATTTGAATACGATTGTATTTAATTTTATAGAATAGTATGTGCAGATTACATTTTTTTTTTGTTTATATTACTAGTTAGTAGGTTCCCAGAAGTAACTTTGCCTTTGCTTTGCAAACCGAAGCCTTAAATAAATCTAATGTTTTAATAACTTAAGGCCTCGTCACACTACAGCGGAGCGTGAGCGGGGCGCGAGCGCGCATCACGCTCTTGTTCTGCTCGCACTGGGCACTGTGCAGGGGTGCGCGATGAGCCCGGCGGGGCCAGGCGCCGCAACGGCCCGGCGCGTCCAAACGCGGGATGCGCGCGGCGCGAGTCGCTCCGAGCTACCGCCAACGTTCATGCATCTCTGGCCTGATACTTTAAAATTTATTGATATTAATACTTTAAAATGGACAAATACCTCGGAACTGAGCCTCCCACTCTTTAACTGACTCCATCTCCATAGAGTTGAGGTCACTTAGGTCGTCATACTCCTTGTCTGAAGACGTCACGGAGAATGTTGCCAGCCCTCGGGAGGCGTCTTTACCGCCAAATGTAGCATATGGACCACCTGCAAAATATAGCTTTATTTTAGAAAATAGACTCAATGACCAAGTTATGATTTTTTATTATTCCTCGTCTGTGGCAAACAAGCATACGGCCCGCCTGATGGTAAGCAGTCACCATAGCCTATGGACGCCTGCAACTCCAGAGGTGTTACATGCGCGTTGCCGACCCTTTAAGTAAGTAATTTATTTATTGTAAACTGTGTACACAAAGGTGTAAAATATAAACAATGTATCAACAGTTGCCCGTTTGAGCGTACAATTTATAGCCTTAAAAATACATAACAACTATATACATTATAACATCTATTCTTAGTCTCATCTAACACATATGGCTCTTCTTCCATCGCTTCGAAAAACTCATTTAAACTATAAAATACGTTTTCTGTAAGAATCCGTTTTAATTAAATCTTAAATTTATTACCATCCAACATTTTAATATAATTAGGTAGGGCATTAAATACACCTATGGAAGTGAAGAAGGCGGTTTTGTAGTACAATGTGTTATTTGCTTTTGGTCACACTAGGTTATAAATGTTATAATTGTACTTTTCCCTTAGCCTGTACACCTACCTGTACACTCCTTTTTTGAAGAACCCCATACTGTATGCATACCCTCGGGAAAACCCCCCTTTTTACCATTGAGGAATGTTGTAACCGCCAGAATGACAAGAGTGTATGCAAAAAACAGTCAAGAGGCGATTGCGGCTGTTCCGAGAGTGCAACGAGGCCATCATCCCTCTTATGTGATGATTTGGCTGGGTGTGTCATACTCAGGGCTAACACAGGTTCATTTCTGTGAAAACTGGGGCCAAAGTTTACCAGGAAACCGTTCTCGAACGAATAGTGAAGCCCTTAAGCCACACCCTATTTCAAAACCAGCCATGGGTCTTTCAACAGGACTCAGCTCCTGCACATAAGGCAAAAACAACTCAAGCCTGGTTTCGAAGGAACAAAATTGACTTTATTGCCCACGAAGACTGGCCGTCCTCCAGCCCGGACCTTAACCCCCTGGATTATGCCATATGGCAGGTTATTGAGGAGAAAGCCTGTGCTAAACCCCACACAAATCTTGACTCCCTCAAGCGGGCCATAGTTAAGACCATAGATATAAGAAGTAAGGAGATTTATAACGAAGCATAATTTCAACGAGTCTCGCTGTCTTCAACTGTCCCCCACCACATCATTAAAGGCGTGGCCAGACAACCAACTCACGCGCTGTGATTGGCCAAACCGCGCGGTGTAGGAGCCTAGAGCGGCGGCACTAGAGTGAGGACAATTCGATAGAGCTATCGATTTTTTACATGTTCTGAAAATGACTTTAGAGTTTTGACATTTTTGTTTTAAGTAATAATTGCCATAGACTTAATTTATATTCCTTTAAATTTTTGACCTTATTTGCGAGCTAAGAATTTTAAGGTACGTGTAAGGTATATTAGTTGATCCATCCTCCCAAATTCCCCCCAAGATAGCTTGATTTTTGCGTTTATTGTTTCTGATTTTGTATGCTAGGTGATACTCCTATTATTATTTATTTAGCCATTTTTAGCGTTGTTTAAAGTAACATAGTTCTTATAAAAACTAGAATATCAAAAAAAGCAAAACGTATAGACAGAAACAAACTTATAAAGGTAACAGGTACTGGTAATAATAAACTCATATAAAAAATAGAGGAAAATATCGAGAACGTTTGTATGGAGAAATTACCACTAATATTTCCCTTACGAGTAATAACTTCAGCCGCACTGATCAGATAAAGGTGACCAATATCGTTTCTCAAAATGATCATATGACCGCAATAATGGTAAAATATAAAAAGTATTAACATAAAAAACATATATGAGCTCACATAAAATTAATATTCGCATAATCAGTTTTCCAAAAAAATTTAATACTTATATATTCATGATTTTTTATTAAAAAAATATATTTATAATTCTTCTTAAAAAATGTTTATTTACTTATTAAAATTTACTACTACTATTTTCCGCAGTAACGAACACATAACCTACCTAGGCTTTTGCTTTTTAGGTAGGTAGTTTTATTTTAGTTATGTATTAATTTGTATTTGTAGTTAATCCTGGTAAGGGCATTTATTCGTGTGATGAGCATGGATATTTGTTCCTGAGTCATGGGTGTTTTCTATGTATTTAAGTATTTATAAATATTTATATATATCGTTGTCTAAGTACCCTCAACACAAGCCTTATTGAGATTACTGTGGGACTTAGTCAATTTGTGTAATAATGTCCTATAATATTTATTTATTTATTTAAATAAATGATAAGAACTGATGCAAGTAAGAAGTAAATTGATATTCAGTTCAGATAAATAAGATTATTATGTGAGCTAATATTACGCATTCGTTTTAAAAGATGTGTAAAAATAATTATTAAACTATGAACACAGCTCTAAATCATAACCAGATTACCAACCTATGAATTAAAACAAATACATAATATTCTTAACAAAAACAAAATGTAAACATTCCGAGGCCCTCCGCTTTCAAAAGATCCTTTTGACTAGTCATTGAATATTCATTATCGACAACGCAAACGGCCTTTTGAACTACCAAGTCGAATTACAATTTGTACATGTCTGAGATCTCCTAGCTCGTCATGGTCGGTCATTTCAAATAAAGCGTCGTCACGGGTGTCAGGTTGTCAGAAAAACACGGACCAACATTCTGGAAACCTAGTTTTTTTGCTCTCCCTGCAGATAATTTATTACATTCGATTATTTTCCTCTGATCTTATTAAATTTAATGTTGAGGGTAACTTTTTCATGACACGTATTATTTATTATTACACGTATTATACACGTATTTATTTTTCACCATACCAACTAGTAAACGCCCTCTTGATTGTTCAAAAACTAATGAGAAAGTTGCATTTTATTCACATGTTGTCTCCTTATGTTAGCTGGTAGAATTGACTTTTAAATTATGATTTTGAATGATTACGTTCATTCATATTACGTTCATTTGAATTTGAATTGGTTCGATTTTTTTGGAATTTCATAGTTAGTATTTTCCTCGCCTCGGTGTGGTGAGAAATTTTGGTTTCACTCGGAGCTCCCCATATAAAACAAATAACTATTTACAACTAGCGAACTTCTGTCTATAGTGGATTTAATAAGGAGGTATTCATTTTGTTTTGTATTTTTTGTGATTCGTGTTAAGGTTCAGCCGAATTAAACATATTATACTAATGTTTCAAATTAAAGTGTTTGATTTAAGCTATCTCTTTCGAGACCAGAGTCCAAGATTGTACACAGTTTCAAACTGTTCGCAATTAATTCCAGTTATAATTTAATTCAGCATTCATGGAACATTGACTGCGGTCAGGACTTGAGGCGACTATTTGACATATGAACATTGATCATTGACTATGAATCATAATTTTAAAATATGTTGTAAATCTAGCAAATCCATTAGTACTTCAAAAGCATGTCTTTGCTGAATCGATACTGAAAGAGCAAATCAAGCGAAACTTCGTAAGTATTATACCGTTCGTTAACTAAAGTCAAAGTTTGCATACTAATGGAGTCAGGCCAAGCTAAGTTGGCAGCGATTTTGATAGCCCAGTCAGTGCCAGTGTTATTGTAAATGTCAAACATCTATGAAATTATGATGTTTACTTAACACTTGCACTGGGCAAAATCGCTGCAGACTTAGCTTATGTCCGTTTTTCTGTCTGTCTGTCAAGACCCTTTATCTTGGCAATGCGTGGAAGTATCAAATTGTAATAAAAATCGTATAATCAGGTCAACAGTCCCTTGAAGCTGTGAAAAATAAAACTACTAAATTGTCGTAAAAAAGCGGCCTTTTATGCCGCAAAAAATGTATTTTTCAACACTCAAAGGAATCAAAATTTATATACTTTCCGTTTACCTAGAACTATGAAATTTGGCAAGTAATATTGTCTTAAAGTAAAAAAAAATACTACCCCTTCATTTTAAGTTGGCCGTTACCTCTGGACTCACTTCCTCGCACAACCCCGTATGATGCCTTATCCACTCGGCTTACAACTGCTTTTATTACTTAAATTTAATACAATCGCAAAAAGTATGAAATAAAGTAAGCATCAAAAACCGGCATTGAGGATGTGGGCATGAAAGCCGCTAAGATAAAGTGGGACTGGGCAGGGCACGTCTGCCGAATACACCCCGAGCGCTGGACCAAATCCACAGACTGGGTCCCAAAGGATGCATCTCGGGGCAGTGGAAGACCAGAACGGAGATGGCGGGACGATCTTGATGCATTTTGTAAATAGTGGCGGAAGTGTGCATTGCATAGGACCAAATGGCGAGAAAGAGGGGAGGCCTTTGCCCAGCAGTGGGACACACTCTGCTGAAAACAAAGCATCAAAAAAATTACATAAAATTATTAGTACGACAGTACTAATAATTTTATCTGTGACGTTACACCGACGCCTACTTGAAGTGAACGGGTAGTAAATAAGTTAAATTTGTACGGAACGCGAGTCCGACTCGCACTTTTCCGGTTTTTTATAACATGAAGGAACTCTACTTTTAATATTGATAAAAAATATCTAGCAGTACTTTCAAAAAAGGTACACGCTATTCACGCTATTGTTACAAGACATTTTAAAAACCCAACTCACTATAAAACCGGCCAAGAGCATGTTGGGCCATGCTCAGTGTAGGATTCCGCAGTTACACGCTTGTCATAATATGCTGCATTGAACGGGGGCTAAGAGCTAAGGTCTCCTGTGTATAACAAGCAAAAGGGAGTACTTTTGCATCACAGTGCTATACAAATATTCTTTATTGCTCACCAATAAGAAAAGGAACATGACTTACAAATTAAGCACGTAACTTAAACAATGGTACATAAAAGGCGGCCTTATCGCTAAAGAGCGATCTCTTCCATGCAACCGATCATGTTCGCTATAGTTTTCATTGAAAGTATTTACTAAGCTTTACATGTATGATTTAAATACAATGAAGAAAGCAACCAAAAGCCGTTAGATACTAATTGTAAAATCAACAAACAACTAAATCTACCAAAAACACAGGTAATAGCAGGCAATTACTAAATCTAGTACTTATCTTTTAGCACTATCCCAACAACCAATTTTCAGTTGTTTTCGCTACCAAAGTTCCAAGCGTAATGGCCGCGTCGGTCTAAATTTTCAAACGGCTGGATAACGAACTCCCCTCCAATAATCTGGTTACAGTTGCCTCGGCTAATCACGTTGCGAGGTTCCAGTGGCGTGATTGGTACGAACGTCGCTGATTGGTCCGTTTGGTAGGAATGCTGGCGCCATAGTTGCGACGAGCGAGTGCCCTCTTGCGGCCATGATAGAAACGGAGTGGTGTGACGTGTTGATGGCAGTGACGTTGCTCCATCGACGCAACCGTTGCGCCATCTATTTGCTGCTCGAGAGACTTCTATGGCCGTTATTGACACTCGTCCATCCTGACGACTTTGCGACTCTGCAAAGGAAAGAAAAAGAAAACAAGGATTATCTGATTTTCATCACTAATAGAGATAGTATAAATTACCCAAGTAAAAACCATAATATGTCAATTTTGATTTGAATCTCATCCACTTTAATTTTCCATCAATTAATCCATTATAACTGAGAAATATCTGCTTAGGGCCCAGGGAATCCAGGATATGAGGAGATCACTGAAACACGTCCGTTCGGTATTGCATTTAATCGATCGACAAAGACAGGTACGAAATCTACCCTCTATTGTGGTAGCATAAGTCTACCCACATACATTACACCTCCACCCTTAATTACTAATACATGTTTTGCTTATACCTACTTACTAGTAAAGCGAGTGACAACAAAACTAGGATACATAATACATAATAATTTAATCAAACTCGAAGCCATATCTTTGCACGGCCTTACGCATGCGCTTGGGTCGGCCCAAAGGGGACTCATTACATTCCGTGTGACTGGGTCCTGTGTTCAGGGATACAGTCTCTACAGATAGCTGGGGTGGTTCCTTAAGATCGGGTTGAACCACAGGTTCCGGCGCGCGCGAACCCTGAGTCGCCTCCGTGTCATTAACCGCGGATTCCTCGCCTGCCGCCGTCTCCGACACATCCGACAGGGTCACTGTATAACTGCTACGCCGTCTTTTAATCTGATCTAAATGTCTTTTTAGTTGTGGACCACTTTCCCTAGCTATAATAAAATTCCGGGAACCTACTTTCTCCTTAACCTGACCACTTAACCAGCTTCCCCCGGCGTGATCTCGCGCCCACACTGAATCGCCCACGTTAAGTTCTCTAGGTTTCCCTCCCGCGTTCAACACTTGTTTATCTTGAGCTTGCTGTACCCTAGACTCGACCTGCCGAGTACCCCTTAACAAGTCTAGCCTCGATCGTAGTCGTCTACGTTGTAACAGCATAGCTGGGGCTGACCCTGTAGAACTATGCTCAACGTTCCTGTACATCATGAGATATGCTTGAAGAGCTTCATCCACATCACAACCATCTCGAAGTGCCTTTTTAATAGCTCGCTTACATAACTTAACCGCATTCTCCGCAGCGCCATTGGAGGCTGGGTGGTAAGCTGGCGTAAATGTCATTTTGATGCCGTTAATTTCCATAAAATGTGCGTACTCCTTAGACGTGAACGGAGGACCGTTGTCCGAAACTACTTCTAAAGGCAGCCCAAAACGAGCAAACGTTTCCCGTAACGATTTAATAACTCCCCTCGCAGTAGTTTTAGCCATTTTGAATATTTCTAACCATTTCGTTGCTGAATCTATGATGACTAAAAAAGTTTCGCCATGGAAAGGTCCTAGGAAGTCAATATGTAATCGCGACCAGGGCTCTGGGTTATACGGCCACGGTTGCGGCGGCGCTCGCGGTGGCGCAGCGCCCTCTAGGGCACACGTCGTGCACTGCTTACCTAACTCCTCGATCTCACTATCTATTCCAGGCCACCACATCACACTTCGGGCGAGACTCTTCATTTTCACGATACCTAAATGACCGACATGTAACTCTTTGAGTAAGTGATCTCTCAAAGCCTCTGGAACCACTAACCGATAGCCCCAAATTATACAACCCCGGTCTATATATAATTCATTGCGCCGCAGGTAATACAGCTTAAGGGCGTTATCGTTACAACTAGTAGGCCAGCCGGACAGTAAAAACAGGAATATTTTCTTTAGTACTTCATCCTTACTAACGTGATCTTGTACCATTTTCCTCGTAATCGGTAGGAAGTTTTGGATAAAATTTAAATATGTGACTTCTTTCCGCTCGCTCTTCTCCTTACCCACCGGCAAGCGAGATAAAGCATCGGCCGCGTTCCCGTCACTCCGCACATACTCGATGGTATAATCGTAACCAGCTAAAATAACCGCCCACCTCTGCATACGACTTGCAGCCATTACGGGTACCCCTACTTTATCGCCGAAAATTGTCACCAAGGGCTTATGGTCCGTTCTTAGAATAAATTTTCTACCATATAAGTATTGGTGAAATTTTCGGACTCCATAAATTATTGAAAGTGCCTCTCGTTCAATTTGCGAATACGACTTCTCTGCGGCGTTAAGCACACGCGATGCGTACGCTTTTGGTCGCTCGGTGGCGCTAGTGTCGCCGGCGCCGGGCACAAGGTGCGATATGACAGCACCCACCCCCACACTACTCGCGTCAGTGGTCAGAATTAGGGGAAGATCTGGCGAATAATGTGCTAATATATCGCCAGAAATCAACATTTGTTTTACCTCACTAAACGCGCGCATGCAAGCTTCACTCCACTCATACTTCACATCTTTCCGCAAAAGTCCATACAGAGGCGCTAGTATAGTGCTTATGTTCGGAACGAACTTAGCATAATACATCACTAACCCTAGGAATGACCGTAACTTTGCTACATTATTTGGAACCGGTACCTGCTTGATCGCTTCAATCTTTTCAGGGCATGTATGCACGCCGTCCTTACTAATTACGAATCCAAGATATGTTACCGAGTCAGCAAAAAACGTACATTTATCCTTTTTAACTCTTAAACCATATTTCCTTAACCTTTCAAACACTTCGTTGAGCGTGTCTATGTGCGAGCGGTCATCGACCCCTGTTATAATCAAATCGTCCAGAAAGACACCGACCCGAGGCATATCCGCAAACAATTGCTCGAGTTTCCTCTGGAAAATACCGGGACTAGAGGCTAGCCCATATATCAGTCTATTGTACATAAATAAACCCCTGTGGGTGTTAATTACCGTATATCTCTTAGACTCATCATCCAATTCAAACTGGGCGTAAGCTTGCGACAGGTCTAATTTAGTGAACTTACTTCCCCCGTGCAATTTAGTTAGCAAATCTTCTACTTTCGGTAAAGGATAGTGGTCCACTTCTAAACTTTTATTTAGCGTTAACTTAAAATCAGCACATACCCGTATGGTGCCATCTTTTTTAACTACCGGCACTATCGGCGTGGCCCAGTCGGAGGTGGCGACAGGCGTGATGATGCCGTCGCGCACCATCTGCTCGAGCGCGCGCTCCACCGGCTCGCGCAGCGCGTACGCCAGGGGGCGCGCGCGCAGGAACACCGGCCGCGCGTGCGGCCGAAGGTGGAACCCGACCGTGCCCCCGGTGAACCGGCCCAAGCCCTCCGCAAACACCTCACAGTATCTGGAACTGAATTCAGTCTCATCAAACAACTTGTTCACATTAGCAATTTGTTTACATACCAATTTTGACCTATCTATGATATTAAATGCCCTTATCCAACGCCTACCTAAAAGGCTAGTTTTGCCATTTTCAATGACGTATAAGTCTAATTCTTTACAAAAACCATTGCACTGCACTTTAGGTGTTATTTTACCTACAGGTTTTACCTTTATATCTGTATAATAATTCAGCACTAAATTACTTCTTTGTATTTTGCAATGAGTAAACAATTTTTTATAGCATTCTAAACTTATGCACGAAATCGCACTACCTGTGTCTATTTCCATATTTAACCACTTCCCCGCAATGTTAACATCTATGGTGTATGGCTCACACACAAACGATTCGCTGCTATTTAGTGAAAAATTGTTTACCTCGTCGCTTTCGCTGCTGTCCGAATGGTCCAAATACACAACCTTCTCTTCCGTCACGTTGTATAGGGACGAACTTCCGCGCAGCCTAGGACACACCCTTTTTAAGTGTCCTTCTTGGTTACATACTCGACAGACATACTTCCTGAATTTGCATCTGTCGGCTTCATGCTTTAATCCGCACCCTTACACGTTCCATCTAAATCCATATTATTATTTTGACCGAAGCCTCGCATCTTTCCGCTGCCCGCTCCGCTCATGGCGCTTGGACCGCCGCCGACCGTTATCTTCCCGCGGCCCGCTGTTCCCGCCGCTCGACCGCCGTCCGCCGCCGCCCGGCCCCGGCTCGCCCGCCCCAAATGATGCACGGCTGTCGTCGCGCCCGCCGCTGGTATACTGTCGCTGGTTCGATTCCGAGCACAGTCTTCTACTAGCGCCGCGTTGACCTCGGCCGCCTCCATGGACACGGCGAGCTTGTACGCCCGGTCGAACGTGATCGTGTCGTCCTCCGTGAACAGCTTCTGTCTGATGTCGTCGTTTAATAGGCCGCACACGAACTGATCCCTCAAGTTCTCCTTCAAGCTATCCCCTGCGAAACTGCAGTCCTTACTTAATTTTTTAAGATCCGTTACAAAGTTCGCAATACTTTCATCACGCTTTTGCACACGTTGACGGAATTTAAAACGTTCTGCGAGCAAACTCGGCTTTGGATTTAGATGACCTTTCATCAGCGCGACCAGCTGGTCATATGTTTTGCTCGCCGGTTTCGCTGGTGTGCACAAATTCACCATAAGTTCATACGCATTTCCGCCCATCACTGTTATTAGTGTAGCCACTTTCACTTCGTTTTTAACATCGTTTGCAACGAAATATTGTTCTAAACGGTCAACATACAGCTCCCAATTGTCATTGACAAGGTCAAACGGTCCGACTTTTCCCACAGGCATGTCGTACACTGTTTATCACGAACTTTACACTTTTAAAATGCACTAGTGTCCAATTGTTCTCGTCGCCACTGAGAAATATCTGCTTAGGGCCCAGGGAATCCAGGATATGAGGAGATCACTGAAACACGTCCGTTCGGTATTGCATTTAATCGATCGACAAAGACAGGTACGAAATCTACCCTCTATTGTGGTAGCATAAGTCTACCCACATACATTACAATAACCAATATCTATTTCCATTCTTAAACCATAGTCACTCCATTAATAGCCAACATTCATATCCAATAATAAACTATTCCATCCAACAAATATCTCAAATTTGTCTTTTAAACCAATAAATAACCATATAACTTCTTTCATATATTTTTGCTTGTTTCATAATTTATCCAAGTCCTTTATCCCAAATAAATAGAAATATCCAAGGCTAATTTATCCTTCCAGTAAATCAATTAACTCCTCTGTACTATCTACCTGACTATCATCAGAACTACTTTCTGTCACATCAGTCTCCCTCTGAAATCTCTTTATTGAATCCGAAGACCTGGGCAGAAGCACATACCCGTATGGTGCCATCTTTTTTAACTACCGGCACTATCGGCGTGGCCCAGTCGGAGGTGGCGACAGGCGTGATGATGCCGTCGCGCACCATCTGCTCGAGCGCGCGCTCCACCGGCTCGCGCAGCGCGTACGCCAGGGGGCGCGCGCGCAGGAACACCGGCCGCGCGTGCGGCCGAAGGTGGAACCCGACCGTGCCCCCGGTGAACCGGCCCAAGCCCTCCGCAAACACCTCACAGTATCTGGAACTGAATTCAGTCTCATCAAACAACTTGTTCACATTAGCAATTTGTTTACATACCAATTTTGACCTATCTATGATATTAAATGCCCTTATCCAACGCCTACCTAAAAGGCTAGTTTTGCCATTTTCAATGACGTATAAGTCTAATTCTTTACAAAAACCATTGCACTGCACTTTAGGTGTTATTTTACCTACAGGTTTTACCTTTATATCTGTATAATAATTCAGCACTAAATTACTTCTTTGTATTTTGCAATGAGTAAACAATTTTTTATAGCATTCTAAACTTATGCACGAAATCGCACTACCTGTGTCTATTTCCATATTTAACCACTTCCCCGCAATGTTAACATCTATGGTGTATGGCTCACACACAAACGATTCGCTGCTATTTAGTGAAAAATTGTTTACCTCGTCGCTTTCGCTGCTGTCCGAATGGTCCAAATACACAACCTTCTCTTCCGTCACGTTGTATAGGGACGAACTTCCGCGCAGCCTAGGACACACCCTTTTTAAGTGTCCTTCTTGGTTACATACTCGACAGACATACTTCCTGAATTTGCATCTGTCGGCTTCATGCTTTAATCCGCACCCTTACACGTTCCATCTAAATCCATATTATTATTTTGACCGAAGCCTCGCATCTTTCCGCTGCCCGCTCCGCTCATGGCGCTTGGACCGCCGCCGACCGTTATCTTCCCGCGGCCCGCTGTTCCCGCCGCTCGACCGCCGTCCGCCGCCGCCCGGCCCCGGCTCGCCCGCCCCAAATGATGCACGGCTGTCGTCGCGCCCGCCGCTGGTATACTGTCGCTGGTTCGATTCCGAGCACAGTCTTCTACTAGCGCCGCATTGACCTCGGCCGCCTCCATGGACACGGCGAGCTTGTACGCCCGGTCGAACGTGATCGTGTCGTCCTCCGTGAACAGCTTCTGTCTGATGTCGTCGTTTAATAGGCCGCACACGAACTGATCCCTCAAGTTCTCCTTCAAGCTATCCCCTGCGAAACTGCAGTCCTTACTTAATTTTTTAAGATCCGTTACAAAGTTCGCAATACTTTCATCACGCTTTTGCACACGTTGACGGAATTTAAAACGTTCTGCGAGCAAACTCGGCTTTGGATTTAGATGACCTTTCATCAGCGCGACCAGCTGGTCATATGTTTTGCTCGCCGGTTTCGCTGGTGTGCACAAATTCACCATAAGTTCATACGCATTTCCGCCCATCACTGTTATTAGTGTAGCCACTTTCACTTCGTTTTTAACATCGTTTGCAACGAAATATTGTTCTAAACGGTCAACAAACAGCTCCCAATTGTCATTGACAAGGTCAAACGGTCCGACTTTTCCCACAGGCATGTCGTACACTGTTTATCACGAACTTTACACTTTTAAAATGCACTAGTGTCCAATTGTTCTCGTCGCCACTGAGAAATATCTGCTTAGGGCCCAGGGAATCCAGGATATGAGGAGATCACTGAAACACGTCCGTTCGGTATTGCATTTAATCGATCGACAAAGACAGGTACGAAATCTACCCTCTATTGTGGTAGCATAAGTCTACCCACATACATTACAATAACCAATATCTATTTCCATTCTTAAACCATAGTCACTCCATTAATAGCCAACATTCATATCCAATAATAAACTATTCCATCCAACAAATATCTCAAATTTGTCTTTTAAACCAATAAATAACCATATAACTTCTTTCATATATTTTTGCTTGTTTCATAATTTATCCAAGTCCTTTATCCCAAATAAATAGAAATATCCAAGGCTAATTTATCCTTCCAGTAAATCAATTAACTCCTCTGTACTATCTACCTGACTATCATCAGAACTACTTTCTGTCACATCAGTCTCCCTCTGAAATCTCTTTATTGAATCCGAAGATACTAAAGCTTCAAACCGCTTATAGCCCTTCACTCCTTTAAGCGACGTAATTACGTACCTATCGTTACCTGCCACTTTTGTAATCTTATATGGTCCACTGAATTTTTCTTTCAGTTTCCGCCTCACGTTGATGTTTCTATCAGCCGCGCCTTTCCACAGTACTAAATCATTTACCTTGTACTTCGTTGGTCGTTTCCGCTTTGCATTAAAATGTTTTTGCATGACCTCTGCCGTTCTTTTAAGATTACCTGATGCAGTGCACCGAGTTTGCTCCGCAGTTTGTTCGTCGTCGAAGGAATTTCCTGCTATTGCTTGATATCTGCTACGGCTTGCGCTAAACATTAGTTTGAAAGGAGTAAATCCAGTAGATGAACTATGTAAATTGTTCATACCCCAAGTCACCTCAGACAGCTTCATATCCCAGTCTCTCTCGTTGTCCACGCTGGTATTTAATGAGTCTAATAATGTACGGTTATACCTTTCAACCTGACCGTTAGCACGAGGGCACGCTACTGCGTTAATGATATGTTTATGTATTGCATTGTTTTCTACCTAGTTGGTTATTAAATTCTGTTACTGCAATAATCTTTATCTACATAAAATATACCAACGAAAGTTTAATAAAGTATATATTAAAATGAAGTACACAAAATCAGGAATTACATATGACAATATCATTCAAAATCGCCTCCTCTGGCTTTGACACAGGCCCTCAAACGACGAGGCCAGTCATCAATAGCGGCACGCACGATTGTCATGTCTAATTCCGTCACTGTCTTAACTATGGCCCGCTTGAGGGATTTGTGTGGGGTTTAGCACAGGCTTTCTCCTCAATAACCTGTTATATGGCATAATCCAGGGGGTTAAGGTCCGGGCTGGAGGACGGCCAGTCTTCGTGGGCAATAAAGTCAATTTTGTTCCTTCGAAACCAGGCTTGAGTTGTTTTTGCCTTATGTGCAGGATTAAGTCGGCGGTACTCAATCGACTAGAGTTGGGCTAATCAATATGTGGTACAATGTTTGAATGAATATATGATAACATTGATGATCTTTAGTTTACTCCCTCTTTCGGTAAATCTAATTCATTGTACCAGAATGTAAAGAACTCTGACGTATTTTTGTATTTGTAACATAAGCAAGGTTTTACCTACTCGTATGTATTGATATTTGTTGAAAATGGAATTAATTATACACCCATACAATCCTGTCATCAAGCTCACCATACTTATTAACCTATCGAATGAGCTAATGGTTTTACGGATACTGGAAAGCGATATGTAAATGTACTACATACCTATACGAGGCCTGGATGTTAGTGAGATGACGATATGAGTTGTGCTGGTGTCCGACTTTATTACCTACATATAACATGAGTATCACATGATTATCCACCTGGTTTCTTGAGCTTAATAGTCGCCTCCAAACCTCCCCTTATAGCGACCCCTTTCCTCACACAAAGTTTACCTTAAGTTCATATTAGCCTCACTGGATCACTGTTCACTCTGAGTACTGATAACGTTGGTCACAATATACTAGAGACACATCATTATTCTAATAACACCATAAGAACGTTCTTGACTTGATCTAAAAGCAAATATCACTGCCGCGTCGATCTGTTCGCACACAACCTCCTTTTTCCTACTGTCGTTCTCATCTACCCTCTCACCTTCCCTCAAAAAATCCCAATAACCTCGAACCGGTTACTTAAGTTAAACGTGACTACTAGCGCCATCTACTCCATGACGTTGGCAAATATTAGCGGGTTCGCAATACGTTGGCGACAAATCCCAAACAATTATAATAAAAATACCGAAACGTTAGTTATAGTTATGTTTACAATCTGGCCAGTACAAAATGGCGATATTTTGATTTATGGCAATGTCTTGATTTAAAACTACAACATTCTCTAAGTTCGTTAAATTATTTAATCTATCTTTCAAAGTGGTGACACTAGGCATAAATATATCCATTGAGCAAGAGGCATATATTCAGATTGTAATAACAGGTAATGAATTTGTTCTATCTGAATTTCTGGTAGAAGACATGTCACTTTCGACAGGGTCAGATCCATAACAAATCCAAATCAAATTCACAGCCTGTTATTACCATTAGAATACGCCTCTTGTAATGTAATTCAAGCTGATTTTGCTTATATTACAGGCAATAGGTTTATAAGACGGCTGGCGATGCCTTTCATCGGTATTGGTATCTACAACTTAATATGTACGTAACTACCTTAAAACACTTTTTTATAACTCTTACGTTAATAATTATTAAAAAAAAACATGATGATAAGATGACATATTGATTAAGCAATCGCTAACTGTATGTGAATAAAGAAAAAACAACGGGTTGCAATCCGGAAGTGCCGTCAGAAGTGAAAACTTGAATATTAACGTTGTGCATTTTTATCATCTATGGGGTAAAATAAAATACTCATTTATTGCGCTATCGTACACAAACATGACACTTTATATTACACTAAAAAATTTACACTTCAGGACTATTCCAATTATTATTATTATTATTTTTTTTATATACAAAATGTGAGGCTTACATTAAATTATTATTTAACATTAAAAAGTTTATCTCTCAGAAAAATCAACTTCCACCATCATCATTACTAAATAGAGCCATCATCGCCAATTGACATTGGAACAGTTTTTCGAACAGGTCACGTGTCCGTCTTACAAATTTTCAATCTGACGAATCTCTCGGTCACGTGACCTGTCGCGAGTTTAACATTTTTCCCCATCACAAAAAGTGCACAGCGCCGCTAAGGAAGTTTTCACTTCAAAAAACTAATTGAGAACTAAGTGCTAAAGATGTAACTCTTGTCTATATCTTACCCCAGGAGTACCACAGATAAAGCCTCGAAATTCAATTCTACATTTAAATCTTCCAAGTTTTTTTTTTCTATGATAGGTGAACTAGCACAGATAAATACTGGATGGGAAAGCAATTACTGTCGCCCATGGACACCAGGGGGTTGTAAGTGCATTGCTGGCCTTTAAGATTGGAATAGGTTTTGACTCGCACATGTCAACTCCTTAGCATTTGAGGGGTAAAATATGCAAGACACTTAGCACAACACCATGATAGACTACTGCTTGTACACAAAACCAACCCTTATTAACTTACAGATACCTAAATAAATGCAAACTAGATTATGTTTGCAGTTAATTACTGTTAGTAATTGTCCGTGTATAATGAGCTTCAGAAAAACCTGAAGGCCAAGATAAAAGAACTAGGTCAAGGTGCCTAAGTAGTTAGGCAACAAATGCAATATTGTAATAATGAGTAAAACCTTATTCCTAGATGTCAGTGACTATAGAATTATCTACGGTAAGCTGCAGAGATGAAGTGGAGATGGGCTGATCATCTGGCAAGGCTCAACAGCGAGAGGTGGACAGGAAAGGCAACCAAATGGAAAGGGCCCCAGGGCTTTAGAAAGAGAGGACATCCACTGGCCACATGGCAGGATGAAATTGTTGCTATTGCAGGCAAAGCATGGAGACCCATTTTGGACCCGGGTATGTCCTTAAACTACGTCCACAAGAGAGGTATGGGCATTGTGAATGTCATCTCGCTCTGTGTGGTAGGGCACAGCACAGCGGATGTCATTCCAGATCTAGAGCAGAGCCCAACTGGGGAAGTACCTCCACCTTACAGAAAATCGCAGCCAAATAACACTAGACCCTACTCATAGTGTTGTGTTCCTGCCGGTGAGTAAGGTTGCCAGAGCTCAACGAGGGTGGGAGGGGGTTAGGGTCGGCAACGCGCATGTAACTCTTCTGGAGTTGCAGGCGTACATAGGCTACGGATACTGCTTACCATCAGGCAGGCCGTATGCTTGTTTGCCACCGACGTAGTATAAAAAAAAAAAAAAAAAAAAAAGACAGCCGGAGGAGGCTTTTATCCAGAAAGGGTCTACAGTAGAAAAGTAAAATAACATTTAAAATACATATATGCATCAAATCTCTAAAGTTCTCTGTAGAATAATGAAGTGATCTAATAAATAAAAGTAGCTTAAGAAATTATAACTGTTTTCTCTGCAAGTTATATTTAATTATTGTTATTTTTGATATTTTCAAACAAAGTTGTCAATTTTATTACACTTGTTTAGAAATATGTTAAACACAATCATCAAATAAATTGTTTTTAAATAATTACAGGCTCCTAAATCATGCCGCTAAATATTATTAAAATGAATAAACCCTAAAGGGCAATTAACCAATAACTTGAAGTCACAGCAATAATCAATAGTAAATATAAACAAAATCAAGGTGTCTCACAGCAAGTAATAAATTCAACAATACATATATTTTTAGGTTATGCTTAGTTGCAGTAGTTTTCTACACGCCTACAACCTTTTTGCTGCATAAACAAGGTGTGTTTTTGATCTTTCGCCAAATAGCTCATATTTTGTTGCCTTACCGGAATCTTTGATATGTGATAATTTTATTCATTAATTCCATAATATATTTTTAATTTTAATATCGCTCCAGAACTGAGGGATGATTACCTTAACTGCGTTGATTTTCTTCGTTAGCATCATTCTGACAGATGTTAGTGAAGATTCTAATATTGACATACCATCTTTTCTTCTTACGCTCGCGTTCATCTTCTGGTATTCCTGTAACAACATTTCGTATTATACTCTAACTATTAAGTTTTAAAGCCACTTTGCCGGGATATACATTAACATGTGTCTGTCAGAAATATGGCGGGGAGTTTTGACTGCAACGTGTACAATCTTCATCGATTTTGAGAATGGTCAAAATGTATGTTGTTTAATCGTTTAGACAGGTTCGTCCTGGATAAACAGTTTAAAGTAAATAACTATTAGCCATTACGTTTGGTCAATATCATTTGACCCTAATACAATATTCATTTATAATATCTATTAATTAAATTTTCCAACTAATATTTAGGTAACATTATGTGTGAAAAACGAGTCAAGAATCAGAAAAATACCAAAATAGGTACTGGAAGGGTCGAAGTAGTAACATATTATAATACCAGTATAAGCGCGTTCTCAAATTACGCATACTAACTACACGTCTAGAGCTCACGATAAATTGGAAATGAATTGGAATTGAATCCTTCGCCCTTCGCCCGCACTCGGGACTATAGGTTAATGCACAATAATCGATTGGTGACGTCACAAAATCAAGTCAATTCAAATTTCGAATCAGTGTTGTTCCGTTGCACTGGAGTTCGGTAAGCAATGTTCACGGAACCCTTGGGGCCTACCGCGAAGTAAATCGAAATATCGTTATCTGGCTCTCTATCCTGCGAATACGCAAGAGTGATAGAGAGGAAAATAAAACGAAATTTCGATGCGTTAGGCCTTCTGTTGAAACCGGTAAACATAATGATCTCTTACTTTACCACGCTTTATTTTTACTATTGCTTGCATTGATAAATAGGTATTTTATCGTGATAAATGCTCGTTTACTTACTTGTTTTGTATTAAACATTTGCATTAACAAAATGTGGCAATACCTTCTTTAATGTAAAATTCTATATAAGTATGACGTTCTTAGACTAAGGCTAAGACGGACTTTATGATTTAGCAAAATTACCTATTGCGTCATCGCGCGACACTTATTTATGAAAATATTATATTTAAAATAGTATTAAGTTATGTTATGTATCTTTACATTAACAACTCTAATTTAGTCAATAAGAGTACAAAATTAGAAAACATTTTTTAAATATTGAACAATGCGCGTAACTGGCCAGAATAAGCTTTTTAAATTTTTGTCAGTCACTGCTGCCAAATTCACAAAGCTAACTTGACAGTTAGGGGTGGCACTTAAATGAAACATTAGAAATCGTTAGCAGTCATTTCGGTTGCTTTTTGCGGAAACTCAAACCGAGTAAGCTAAAAATAAATTAACTAAAATACCGAAACAGTGGTGCAGTATATGTGGAGCGCCGACATGAAGCCGTGCCCTATAAATTGTTCTATTTAAAATAATATGGAAAATAAAGTACATATTTATTAGTACTAGTATTAGTAAAACACTTTATTGCTCAAACAAAACAAATACATTGTAGCCGCCGTGCAAGTCAGGTTCTCGACGACTCGAAGTTTTCGGTTGATGGCCTTTGAAGGGTCGAGCCGGTCATGTGAATAAGTTTTTCGAACCTAATGTACAACATGATTTGACATTTATCGATCAGTCACTTTTCGATGAAGGAAACCATTGTGAGGATACTCGACTAATCCCAATGTGGTTTAGTTTGACGAACTTAGTTGAGGGGTTAGATGGACGCTTTCGTAAAAATTGCCATGTGCGCATATTGAATTTTATAACAAAATATAGGAAAATAAATAGCAAATGAGCAATTTATCATAACAATGAGGATATTAAAATAAAAAAGTACAGAACCTGAAAGTTTCATTATTTTATTTTTTTTTTTTACTTCCGGGGTACTTAAGGGTATGTATGTATACATCGTGTCATTTACGAAGACGCGTGCCTTGACTCGTATTGTCATGTCATTAAGAGAGATTTAACAAATCTGCGCGTCATTGTGGATGACATAGACTATACCATTCGATTCCATACATTTTATATAAAAAAAGATTGTATAGCATCTATATACATAAACGCAATATTTCATCGACAAAATAGCAATTTTCTTGTTTTCCATACTTCAAGATGGGCTTGCAGTGACCTTGACGTCACGATCACTTATCGTTTTGCTAGGATCATTTTGCGAGTGAAGCACGACTGTCGTGCAACAGAGGAGGTATAATACTCGTAGAACCAATGTTGATATTAGATTAGTGAAAATCAAGCAAAATACTCAGCACCGCTTACAAGGAACCATAATCCCAAAAAAGTGATAACCTTTACTAGGGAATTGTGAAGTATATTACATTATTTTGAATTGAAGTATAATGTAAAACAGCTAAGATAAAAAAAGAGTTATTAAAAGGCCAGTTTTTTATTTGTAGGCTTTTATTTGTAGGTAAGTACTTTTAGTTTAGTTTAATTCATAGTTTACTTTTTACTGTTTGTTTTTGTTTATTTATTTTTAGGCCTCATTTTAGTTTAATTTTTAAGGTATTGTAATTGTAATTAATTTTTTTGTTAAATATTATAAATCTAAAAAGAAATTGCATATAGGTTATTATTAGATTGCTAAGTAGACTACAATCTTAGAAATGAAATATATAAATAAGTAATAAAATAGTATAAACGAGATCACAAACATGTTACGTTGGAAATAGTACATTACGACACAAGTGCGAAAAATAGAAAATTCGTAACGAATGGCGATAAACTAAAACCGGTCCGACGAAGAAAGTAGCACCATATGTACTCTAAAATGTATTGTGACATTCTAAAATCTGTTCCTTTTTGACTAAATACCAGATAAGTCAGGACCTAGTAGAATTGACCCTTAATAAGATAAATAATACAATTCACAAAATAAATAGTACTATACTAAATAGAGTCGTAAATCTATAGGATATAACTTTTACTGCCCATGAATGGAGGTGAAATGTGGAGCACATAATCTTAACAGCTAACTACGTACTTCTAAAGTATACTAAAATAAGACCTTGGGAACTCAACAACAACTCTGATATAACGGTAAAAAATAACACAGCCAATCGATGCTTCACAAAAATGTCAGTTTGTCACGATTTCTTTCCACTTCACTTCTCAAGCCCAGTAAATTGAGAAATTTTCTCTCCATTTAGAAATTTGAGCAAAAACCTTGTTAATTTATGGCGACCTTTCAAAGTTCTTGCTTACAGTTAACGTTGATAATGGTTGTAGTATACAGGGGAGGGTACTATTGTTAAATGTGTTCTAATATGCTACAACCGACGGATTTTGAGTTAATATGAATAAGATGCCGTTTTGCGTTACTTGTGGAAATGATAAAACGCTATTAACATTCCTATATAACCTTTATAATATTATTTTTTTGTTAGTTATAAATAGAGTGTAGGATGATTATTTCGACAAAGGTATCGGCATAAACAATTTAATCAGTTTTTAGTTGGTATAAAGCGTTACTTATGAGTAACGGCCAAATTCAGACTTTAAGATACGTCTAATATTTAGTGCTAGATACTAGATAAATATGTCAGTGTCAAAAGTGACGTTTCTTCAAACAATAAAAGCGGCCAAGTGCGAGTCGGACTCGCGCATGAAGGGTTCCGTACAATTTAAGACGTATTAAAAAAAAATCTTCTTAGTAGATGTTGTTCAACATTTTACCACTTTGGACACACATTTTACCACTTTGGAAGTGTCTCTCGCGCAAACTATTCAGTTTAGAAAAAAATGATATTAGGAACCTAAATATCATTTTTGAAGACCTATCCATAGATACCCCACACGCATATGTTTGATGAAAAATTTTTTTTTTAAATTTTATGACGTATTAAAAAAAACTACTCACTAGATCTCGTTCAAACCAATTTTCGGTGGAAGTTTGCATGGTAATGTATATCATATATTTTTTTTAGATTTTTCATTCTGTTATTTTAGAAGTTACAGGGGGGGGGACACACTTTTTTTCACTTTGAAAGGTTCTCTCGCGCAAACTATTCAGTTTAGAAAAAAATTATATAAGAAACCTTAATATCATTTTTGAAGACCTATCCATAGATACCCCACACGTATGGGTATAATGAAAAAAAAAAAAATTTTTTAATTTTATGGCGTATTCAAAAAAACTACTTACGAGATCTCGTTCAAACCAATTTTCGGTGGAAGTTTACATGGCAATGTATATCATATATTTTTTTTAGATTTTTCATTCTGTTATTTTAGAAGTTACGGGGGGGGGGGGACACACATTTTACCACTTTGGAAGTGTCTCTCGCGCAAACTATTCATTTTAGAAAAAAATGATATTAGAAACCTCAATATCATTTTTGAAGACCTATCCATAGATACGTTGGCGATTTGTCCTCTTCGCTGTTCGCAGTTCGGGGATAACTCTTATTTCATAATAAAAGCGAACTTTTTTTAGAGGAATGTGTCCTCATCGAAGTCTTAATCCTATCTTAAGCAATTTCCTACTTAACCTAGCACTCATAAACCAAGGAATATGAGGAGATTCACATTCGAAAAAACTTCGTGTCTAAAATGTTGTGACCAGAACGCCAGCTCATATTTTCTCTTAAGTCCCATTCAGGTGTAGGGTCCACCATGGCAAATCTACAGGGCGCAATTATGCCTCAGAGGCAGCAAGCCTTATTTAGATCTCGGACAACCACAAAGCTGCATCCTATAGATTCGCGGAGGTTGGCCCAACCTGTGTAAGTAAAGCTCGCAAAAGGACGTAGTGGACTTATAAATATATGAGCAACGTAAAAGATTTAAACTCGTAACTAAAACGATTCGACTTCTATTGTTCTTCGAACTATTTTTAGTCTTTTTTAGTCTGTACTTACGTCTTTTTGCCGCTCAAATGTTGAGTGGAAGAGTTTAACTTGCAATTCTCGTGCTTACCAACAAAATAAGCATCAGCAGTGCATACTACTTAAAGTTATCACGAGGTAAAAAAGTAGAAAACTTAATAAATACTTCTTTAGCAAAGTGTCTGCTTAAACTATATATCTAAATTAGCGCCATTATTTTGTAATGTAACCATAAAATAAGCAATTCACAAATCCACATACAACATAAAACACTGTTAGTACTGTTACATCGTTCCTGTAACTCTGTTTAGACCCGACCAGTTCGCTACAGTATTTTACAACTAAACATAGGCCGCCGTATTATACGAGCTAGCCAAATGAAAATGGTTCTTACCACGTGCTCTTAAAGTACCTATCTGTAAGCAACACGGGGATGCTAAAGTTACAGTAACCGAACACGTTGGAACTGTACACGGAAGACCATTTATCAAACAAGATAGCTCACTTCAAACATGCTCGGACCGTTGACTTATGACCCGCGCTCGTTTGTAACCTAATACGACTGTGACATGATAAAAGAATTATGTTTCATATGGCGAGATGTGCCGAGATAGGCCTATTTGGAGAAAGTTATGAGTTGAGATGTAATGGCACATTGCATTTAATAGTAGCATATCTCTGTACCTACTAGTAATATCACACACACACGCATCCATTACGTCACACGAAATATCGAGTTTTTGGAACTTCCTCCTCGCTTGTCACGCTTTTCTCTCTCTTTAACGTGTACTGTCACATTCACATTTGGCATGACCCAGCCCAGTTAGTTAGTATAGTTCACAAAGCTTTCTATGTACCTATTATTAGTCCAGTCTGTTCTCTTGTTGTTCACTATTTTAAAATAGTCAATACATTTCCCCATATTTCAGTTTCCATTTAATTACAGAGTAAACATACATCGTTAAACAATAAGCTCTTGAAACAATACGGCTACAACGATAATCCCTTTTTACGGCCCTTGATTACTAATAAAGTAACAATTGTCGATGCACTTTATTGGGCTGTCGCGACGTGTCACGAAGCGCTGCCCTTCGGGGGGCGAACGGTCAATTAAATAATCAGCTCGCGGTGAAGGACCGCCTATTCAGGCGTAGAGTGATGCTGTGGGATTGTGATGAAAGTTCATATGGGTCAGAAGACTCTAAAGCTCGGTGGAACAAGTCAAGGATAGTGGTTTTATGGTCTATAATTTGCGTATGGTGCTCTCGATCATAACGCCAAAATTTGTTCCTTGATTCACCGGCTTGTTCTGAGAGCATTCCAATGGATAAGGAAATAGATTCTATGATTTTCGCACCATGTATTAGTATTTTATGAACCGTGACGGTCATGTACCAGCCATATTTTTTGACGTATTTGGTAGCCAAATTGTTACAAAATACCTGAAAATTCATAGAATCTATTTCCAAACCGCATGATAATGCCACAAGAATAGTATGTAGGTCATCAACAAGCCATTCTTCGAGGCCTAAAATATTGGCAAAGGTCTTTCGATTTGATTTTGATAAAGCAGTACTGCCCGTATTACCGTCATTCCGTTCCTGAATTGGGCCGAACTACGTCAACCAACAAACCCATTTTCTGTCTGACATTATTTTGGATTTGGTCTTCCACTAAACAAGCTTGTGGGCGCCCTCATGCCCCTCTAGCATTAAGTTACTCGGTCGAGGCCCAAAATGACAACCCCCAGGAGAATGGGTCAATTTCTCCTGAGGCTTTTTTCCGGCTCCATGACGCCTCACCCCCGCTTCTCCGGACACTATTGGGTTTTAGCGTCAGCTGGGCGAGGGCGGGATCCCTTCCTATTACCACGCCATGTCCTTCATCGAAAATATGACCCAATGTATTGTTGGCGACAAGCCCGCCGCCGCATCGAGTTAACTCCACAGCAACAGCGATGACGTCCACCGTCACGTCACCGGACCGGTTAGCCAGCGACGGGGACCGGGGCCGGTCCGCGGGGGGACGGTCAGAATCGAACTTACGGCTCGCGGAACGCACACATATCGCGTCGCGCCAAAAATAATTATAACTACCTCTGTAATTACCAGTAATTAAATTAGTGTTTACAGTCCGCTATAGTTTTATTCAGCAGTCTAGATATCCTGGATTCGACATACTACACGAATTAGGCACTAGACGCAACATATGGTCCTAAACTCGCCGAAGAAGAGAAGCGACCCTGTTAATTACGAAGTTACGAAGATTTTTTTGGAAGTCGGCCGACCACGAGAGCGCAGTTCTTCATTCATCAGCATCACCATCCGTCCACCTTCAGTGTCTTCTGGCTAGCCGCTTATGCTAGGAAATAAAATCGTCAAGCAACGGCAAACCTAACGCACCAACGACGGACTTAGGTATCGCGAAGGACACCAAGCGAACTCCCCACGAGCCAAGAAGCAATCAATTACGGTCCCAGTGCACAAAATAATCTAAAGTGAAACCGAAGTGCAATAGGAACAGGAGCCCGCAATCTACTGGACAATAATCAGGAGAGCATAACTGTGAGGTCTTTCCAATTCCTATTACCTAATTAAACTCGGTTGTTTTAATTTAAACTCTTATTTCACAATCGTAATAATCACAAGATCATTTTCAAAATAACATTGCTTACGGGAACTTTAACCGTAGCGTAATTGTGTTGCTTAACTTTGCTTCGATCTCAATAACATTACAACATAAATAACATTTTTATTATTTCATTAATTGTCATTTCATACATAAGTAACAATTTCGCATTAATCGTAATTAGAAATAAACAAAACCAATTACAGTTAAATTGAGTTACATTCATAGATAATTTATACCTATAATATACATACAAATATATAAATAAACATAATAATTTATACAATCTTAAAATCATATACATATTCAACGAAATCTTATTGTTTACAATTACTAATTTTATTCGTAAATACACGTAATTACAGTAAAGTGTTAAATAACATACAGTAAACAATAAGATAACGTACATTACATTTAGATTTGGCCGTAAGTTAAATCAGCATAACAGTAATAAAATTTGATTACGAATCCATTTCATTATAAGATTATTATCATAGTTAACATTCATATTGCTAAATCATTGAACATTCCGTACCTATTTTCATAGTCAATAGGTGGGTATACCTACAATAATTATTGTATAGTAAAAGTTAAGTGTCTGATCAAATTTTTTAGCAATAGCACAAGTTGGTCCGACATTAAAAAAGTATCAGCGCCTGCAAAAATTGCACAGGCAAAAGTTACATTGTTATTTTTGCCTTGCTAATAAAATAACATCAGGGTTTTAAATTATCACCTTAAAATTAAATTGTTGCTATTTATTTTTCGTCAGGGTTTTGCATAGTGCTTAGCGCTTATAATAATTAGCAGATTGCTTCATTTAATTCTTATAACTGCATAATGTCTGCCGAGGATAGATGCAAAGAATTAATAAAGAAGCGCGCTTCAATTAAAGCTAAGCTTACACAGTTTATTGCTTATTTTAATACTGCGAAAACTTGTGAACAACTCAGTGATTCGCAGTTAGTGGAATTAGACATGCGTATTAAAAAACTTGATGATTCGTACGACTCTTTTGATTTTTACCAGAGCGAATTGGAGATGCTAGCTGAGGATCCTACCGAGCAATATACTGCACGCGAGCTGTTCGAGCGGTCTTACTACAAAGAGATTGCCGCCGCTCGGGAGCTGGTGGACAGGCATCGCAGCCAACGCGCCAAGGAGGTTCAATCCGAGGTAGGCTCCAATGAATGCCCAACAGTGGTGTCTTATAAGCACAACAATGTAAGGTTGCCAAAAATTAATTTACCGCACTTCAGCGGTGGTTATCAGAATTGGATGGAGTTTAAAGACATTTATGTTTCCTTAATTCATTCTGAGACAAGTATCGACAACATTAACAAGTTTCACTACCTACGCGCCTCTCTTCATGGAAGCGCGGCCTTGGTGATTAGAAGCTTGGACTTTAAGGGGGATAACTACGATGCCGCTTGGAAACTCCTTTGTGAACGATACGACAACAAACAGTTGCTTGTCAACAATCATGTCCAGGCACTTTTTAATATTGAACAGGTGCATAAAGAGTCAAGTGTAGCCTTGCGACAGATTGTTGACAACACTAAAAAGAACTTAAATGCCTTAGCAACTTTAGACCAGCCCGTAGAGCATTGGGATACATTAATAATCCACATCATGGCAGCCAAATTAGACGGAGTTACAAGTAGGGAATGGGAGGAACATAGGAATCAGTTGACAAACCCTCCGGCACTTAGCGATTTCATAACGTTTCTTACCAATAGGTGCAATCTTTTGGAAACTTTAGAAGAAGCCAAGCACAACAGGGTTAGGACGGACACGTCTGTCAACAATAAACCAAAAAGCCTTCTGGCTTCAGCAAGTAACGTTAATAAGCCTAAAACATATAACGTAACTTGCCCTTTATGTAATAAAGCTCATTACGTCTTCAATTGCGAAAGGGCTTTGCCAGTAGAACAACGCGTACTCAAGGCAAAGGAATTTAACGTGTGCTTAAATTGCTTACGTCCCGGTCATAACGAGAGTAAGTGCAAACTTAGCCACTGCAAGTACTGCAAGACCAAGCATAACACACTTCTTCACGTCCATACGGAACCTAAGACCGCGTCAGAACACATAGCTTTTTCCGCGAATGCCCACAATGTTAACGTGGCCGAGCATGTTTTGCTTTCAACAGCCTTAGTCAAAGTGCGCGATGGTCAAGGGAAATTGCACAGTGTTAGGGTCTTATTAGATAATGGCAGTACATATAATTACATAACTCGGGACTTATCTGAGAGGCTGAACCTGCCAATTAAAAATGTCAAAACTACAGTGTCCATGCTTGAAAAGCATGAATCAAATATCACCCAATCGTGCTCTCTTAAATTGGAGTCTTATGATGGGGCTTATAGCACTGACATAGAGTGCAACGTATTGTCCGACATTACGTCACCAATACCTCACACATACATTGACGTAACGGACGTACCCATACCTTCGGAAATTTGTCTTGCCGATCCTTCATACACCGAACCCGCTGATATTGAGATTCTTCTTGGGGCTAAAATATTTTGGAGCGTTCTCGGCACCAATCGCATTATCTTAGGCAAAAATGATCCCTTCCTCGTTGAGACAAAGCTAGGTTGGCTCTTAGTAGGCGCCATAAATCAACCTACCTCTGTCAAACCAGTTTGCTTGTTCCTGACTGACAAACAAACGGACACGACTCTTACAAAATTTTGGGAACTTGATACCATATCCCCAAAACATGACTTCACACCGGACGAAAACGCGTGTGAAGAACTCTTTAACAAAACTACTAAGAGAGATAAAGACGGACGTTTTGTGGTGACCGTTCCTCTGAAGGAATCTCCCGATACCTTAGGAGACTCCTACGGTATGGCCAAGCGAAGATTTTTATCGCTCGAACGCAGGTTAGATAGGGACTCCTTATTAAAGGAGCGCTATGTAAAATTCATGGAGGAATACGAGGTTTTGGGTCACATGAGTGAAACTTTGCCTTACAGTTCATTACCGTCATATTATTTGCCTCACCACGCCGTGTTAAGAGAGTCTAGCACGACTACCAAGCTTCGTGTCGTGTTTGATGCTTCAGCTGCCACTACATCAGGAAAATCATTTAACGACATCCAGTTAACAGGACCCAGGGTTCAGGACGACTTATTTTCCATCTTACTGCGGTTTCGTCAACATAAATATGTGGTGTCAGCTGACATCGAGAAAATGTATCGGCAAATTCTTGTGGACGATGAACAACGTCAACTTCAGTTGATCTTATGGAGGGCAGACCCTTCTAAGCCGCTTAAAATCTATTCTCTTAATACCGTGACTTATGGGACGTCATCAGCGCCGTTTCTGAGCACGCGGTGCCTCTTACAGCTATCACAGGAGTCCAGTGACAAGGAAACACAGGAAGCGATCGCCAGGGACTTTTATGTAGACGACTTCCTATCTGGCTCTCATTCAATAGATGATACTGTGGCACTGTGTCGTAATGTAACAACCACGCTGAAAAATGCCCAATTTCACTTGCGTAAATGGCAGTCTAATAATGAAGAGATTCTTAAAGCCGTCGGTGAGAACCCATGTCTGAAAGAATGTGTGGATCTGAGCGAGAACGAGCTGTCTAAAACATTGGGTCTTAATTGGAGATGCGCTCAAGACAGTCTTACGTTTCGCATAGACATCTCGTTACCAAAAGTAGTCACAAAAAGGCACATTCTTTCAGTCATAGCCCAAATCTTTGACCCTCTAGGATTAGTAACGCCTTGTATAGTGCAGGCGAAAATACTAATGCAGAAACTTTGGGTAAACCAGTGTTCTTGGGATGATCCGCTTACAGGAGACATACTTACATCCTGGGAAGACTTTGTGAAATCTCTGCCTTATCTTAATAAAGTCCAGATACCTCGCTGGGTCTTGTGCAATACACCTACGGTTGTTGATTTCCACGTCTTCACTGATGCGTCGGAGAAAGCATACGGAGCTTGCCTGTACGTCCGCTCCGTGGCCGGGGATGGCTCAGTGAGTGTTCGCCTACTGGCATCAAAAAGCAAAGTCGCGCCTATTAAGGCCACAACTATTCCTCGTCTTGAGCTTTGCGGGGCCTTATTAGGCGCAAGATTATGCACAAAGGTTCTTGAGTCAGTTATCCGGAAACCAGACCATTGCGTATTTTGGTGTGACTCTATGATAGTCATGGGTTGGTTATCATCATCTCCTTGTTCATTGCGTCCTTTTGTAAAAAACCGGATATCAGAGATCCAGGAAAGTTCCAAAGCCGCTTGTTGGCGCTACGTACCTTCAAAGGAGAATCCTGCAGATCTAGTATCTCGAGGTTTAAGTGCCGACCTCATAATGAACTCTTCCTTGTGGTGGTCTGGACCATCCTTCTTGAAGCAGGACATGGCCTACTGGCCGACCGCCCCAGGAAGGTCTGGTAATGAGTCTTCATTGCCAGAGATGTTACCGGCAAAATCATTAGTCACATGTCCCGCTTTTGATAACTCTTGTAAGCCAATAGAACATTTAATTAAAAACAAATCATCTTATTCAAAATTGCAACGGATAATAGCGTATATACTTAGATTCATCCACAATTGTAAAAAGGAAAATACTAAGAAAACCGGTGGTCTTACATTAGCTGAGCTAGAATCGGCTTCAGTTCTACTTCTTCGTAGGTCCCAACAAGACTCTTTTCCTAACGAGTACGAACTTCTTAAAACAGGGAAACCATTGCCAAAGAAAAGCCGGCTTAGTTCGCTGTCACCATTTCTTGATTCAGGGCTTATTAGAGTCGGGGGTCGACTCGTCAACTCATTCTATGACTATGGCACAAAGCATCCTATAGTCCTCTGTAGTAAGCATCATCTCGCAAGGCTGTTTTTTAAAATGTTCCACTTACGTCTACTTCACGCGCCTCCTCAATTACTTCTAGCGACTATAAAACTTAACTACTGGCCGCTCGGAGGAAGAAACTTGGCAAAACAGGTTGTCCATACTTGTCTCAAATGTGTTCGGTTGAAAGGTGAAACAGTGCAACCAGTAATGGGTAACTTGCCGAAAGAAAGGTTGCACCTTGAATATCCGTTCCTCGAAACAGGCACCGATTACGCCGGTCCAATTCTTATAGCTGACCGCAAAGGTAGGGGGTGTAGGCTCATCAAGGCCTACATTTGCATATTTGTGTGTTTAGCATCCAAGGCACTTCATTTGGAGCTTGTTTCGGATTTAACCAAGGAGGCTTTTATGGCAGCTCTTAACCGATTTATCGGTCGTCGTGGCAAACCAAAGGTAATATTCTCAGATAATGGCACGACCTTTGTTGGTAGCTTCAATGAGCTCTCAAATCTCTTAAAACAAGACTTTGCGGCAGACATGGCCGACGCGCAAATCAATTTCTCTTTCATCCCAGCATACACACCTCACTTCGGAGGAATCTGGGAGTCTGCGGTGAAGTCGGTAAAGTACCACCTGCGACGAACCCTAGGTCTTACACACCTCACCTATGAGTTATTGGCTACGTGTTTAGTAAAGATCGAAGCGATTTTAAACTCACGTCCTCTTACGCCACTTTCTAATGATCCATCTGATCTAACTTTTTTGAGTCCAGCTCATTTCTTGATTGGAAGGCCTCTCACGTCTTTGCCTTACCCTCAGCTCACTGATCAAAAGATTACCTCACTCCAAAGGTACCAGCGCATCGAGTTTCTGAAACAGCACTTCTGGAACAGGTTCTCCAACGAGTACGTTACTGGCTTGCAACAGAGAACGAAATGGCAGAGCTCAAGGGGCAACCTCGACGTCGGAACCATGGTGGTAATCAAGGACAAGAACTTACCGCCGCTTATGTGGCTCCTTGGCCGCATCGTTCAAGTGCTGCCTGGCAGAGATGGCGTCGCAAGAGTAGCCGACATAAGGACGAAAAAAGGAGTAATTCGTCGGGCCTTCAATACAATTTGTCCTCTACCCATACAAGATCTTGAAGACCCAAGCTCTTCAACGCCGGGAGTATATGTTGGCGACAAGCCCGCCGCCGCATCGAGTTAACTCCACAGCAACAGCGATGACGTCCACCGTCACGTCACCGGACCGGTTAGCCAGCGACGGGGACCGGGGCCGGTCCGCGGGGGGACGGTCAGAATCGAACTTACGGCTCGCGGAACGCACACATATCGCGTCGCGCCAAAAATAATTATAACTACCTCTGTAATTACCAGTAATTAAATTAGTGTTTACAGTCCGCTATAGTTTTATTCAGCAGTCTAGATATCCTGGATTCGACATACTACACGAATTAGGCACTAGACGCAACAGTATGATGTCGTCCCTATGAATAAAGCGGTTTATTTGAATCTCCTATTTAGTATACTCGTAGAGAGACAGCATAGGCTTGAAATTATAGTTCGCCTAGCAATTATACAATTACCAGGCATTATTTTATACTGTATATCTAGTAAGATATACGTGCCACTAAATTCAAAAACAAAATTACAAATCTTTAATAATAAACCAGTCAAGAGGTTCTTTAGTCGCAATTAGAGATAAATTAAACTATTCAAACTAAACTCCTATTATAAGTAATTGACCGCCGTAAACACGACCTCCCGCCCCAACTCAGTGTTTCTGAATTAATCCACGAACTGACGGACAAGACTAATAGTAGGGTTCCATTCGGACTACAATATCCTTTCTTATTTAAAAAAAAACCATGAATATCCCAGCATAAGTAATTTCTTTTATAGACTGGGGAACTTATGCAAAATTTTGAGTACACCACGGGTAAACAAACCTTTAATGGCATTAAGTTTGCGTTTTACACAAAAAGATTTTCTTTAGTGCAAATTACCTGGTTTTGCTTCAATCGACCAAGGCTCCAAATGCGGTGGGGGCTCGTCCAATTCCACAGTTATGGTGTCAGTACAGGGTTCCTCAGTCGTTTTCTCTAGGTACTTCGTTGTGGTCTCCATAAGTATGCTTCCCCTGGTCCGCGGGAGTCTCTGATATTTCAACTCCACCTCTTTGCGATATAATGGCGCCAATGTTGCCTCACACTGTTATACATTTAAGTACATAGAATACAATTGCGTAGTAAGTATAGCTCTCAAGACGTAAACAATACGGAATACCTGATAGCTAAGAATTTGAGAAGATGTAGACGTCCTTATAGCTATAAAACGATTTCGTTGCCATAAGCGTCAAGTTCTAGGTTCTATACACCGTGTTTTTTTTTATTCCAGTTAATTTTAAGGGTGCCTCCCTGAGCTTAAATTAAGTAACTTTCTCAAAGACACCGGTATTCTGATTAATTCCATTTCGAAGATAATCAATAATCATTTTTTATCTTATAAGGCCCTTACGAGCGTGTACACTTGCCTAAGGGCCTGTTGTTGTGTGTGTTGTGTAGTACGAGTTCATACATTTGCTACTAAACGTAAGTACTATCTCGGGCGATCGGTGTTCGAAATGACATTGATATATCACGGTTTTCAGTTGTTTGGTTGAGTTAAATGTAATGTCCGTGATATGACACATTACATATACTATAAACAACATACATACGCTATATGCAACATTACATTACTTTTTATAAAAATAAAAATTATTTACTTATATATAATTATATAAATATAATTGACTATGCCATTTAGTTTCCTTAAACGTACTTACCGATACCCCGAAGTTAACGGAATTCAATAAAAACACGGTGTATAGGTAGGTATAGGACAAGGGAGATGAAGGAGCCACTTATATTATTTCGGTAGTTTCAGGGCGAATTTTGTACCAGTAAAATGTTAATAGGTGTCAAAAAATCAGCAGTGGGCGATAAAGGGCTGATATGATGATGATGAGCCTTTTTCATTGCTTTGCATTTTTAGAGATAATGGTACGGAACCCTTCATGCGCTAGTCCGACTTGCACTTGGCCGTTTTTTTATACTATACCCGTATGAAATCTGTCACATATTGCTTTTATGACATTTCTTTTTTTTTTTAATGGCGCCATCTAGTTTGAAGATTGTTTAACATTTTTTAAGGGCTCAAACTGCTTCAGAGTCAAATCAAGATCAGTTGGCAGAGATTTTAATAGCCCAGACGTGCACAGATTATTTTGACTTCTAGGAAATCACAACGTCTGGGCCTGGGCTATCAAAATCGCTTCGAACTTATCTTGGTCTGACTCTATTTACCTATGCTTAAAATATACTGTTGTGACTATAACTTATGGTCGGTCAAGTCCAATTTTACGTTTTGAAATTTAAAATAGTATAACGGTGTTCATACGCAAATATCTAAAATTTTAAAAATAATATGTAATGCCATTGGCATTAACGATTCTCGCGGCGTTGTACGTTATGTCAGTCTTCTTTATTTACATTGGAGGATTTAACAACTGGAGACGCCTTTAAGAGCTAACCCCTCTGTCGAAAAGCTCGGCCAATGGTCATATGTATTGTATGGACTGACGTTTATCTGACATGGCTATTTGTACGTTACGTAGAAATAGCCATACATTTGACGTGCCCCTCCCCCGCAAAAATCGGCAGACTGTTTTTGTACAGAAAATTACAGTCAAGGCGTCTCCAGTTTTTAAATCCTTCAAGGTATTTACTGGACTCTGCCAAAACATAAAAGCCAAGCATCTTTTTAAGAGAGGTATGGACATTGTGAATGTCATCTCGCTTTGTGTGGTAGAGCACAGCCAGTGGATGTCATTCCAGATCTAGAGCATATAGTAGCGCTCCGTACGCAGGGCTACCGTTCCGAGAAAATACTAGCATTCCTATTCCAACTCGAAATGCGAACTATAAAAACGCAATAAATCAAAATGGAAACCGGCGTTCTAATAATGAGACATTGGAATTTCTCTTCTAATGAGGTCTGTCACCCATTTCGTACCACTATATTTCTTAACTTTTCTGTTGTAAAAATATATTTTTCATATTTGGGACTCCTCTAAATGTACTCAAAAACTATAGTAAGCAACGTACAGAAATATGTTTTGGTGCACGTAGTACAGGAGTACTTAATCTTCATAATGTTACTGATATTAATGATATAACATAGAGACATGATTTACTTTTTTTAAACGACGGGCATGCCCTTCCTTAAAACTTCAACATGCAAGTACTTTATGTACCGAAAATTTTAGTTTTCTTTTTATATTTGACTAGTAAATAACACGATGGCTCATGTTATGACCTAATATTTCGTGTAGACTCCATGTGGTAACCCTGCTGCATATAGGTATTCGTAGTTATTGGTCCCAGTTCACGTGAGCCCATTGCGCTTGCGTCGAAGAGATATCACTTCCTATCTAGTGATTTATTCGCCAAATCGCTGTTATTGCCTACACGCAGCTACGGTTATTAATCGCGCCGTGTCGTCCCATATAACGGCTTCTGGGACTATTAAATATATTATTATATTGCGTAACTACCTAGTCTTGTCTGTTTTGTCTAAGTGATTTTCTCTCGCCTCCTGCTTCAACGAGCAGTACTGAAAAGAACCAGAAATGTAAAAACATGTAACATTTCCTTTCTTACAACTGGGGATGTGAGTAGCAACACAAATATAATAATACACCTCTGTTATTAGTAGGATCCATTTGAGTGAAATACTTTAAAGAATACATATAGTAACCCTGGATTTATAGAATGCAGGTAATTATTGTAAAGTAAATTACACCACTA